>NW_013566726.1:0-19088 GCF_000499605.1 Eimeria maxima | reverse complement strand
TACTACATCTACTACACAAATAAAGCATTTCCACTACAGGAAGCGCACTGCCTAAAAGCGAGGCAAAGAAAAAATGATCCTAAAGCCGTTGCTTGGTTGTTTCACCAGAGAGTTTTTGCCAATCGCTGACACGAATATTTCCTCTTCCCCGTATCAACAACAGCTCTTCATATCCAATCTGTTAGACGCATCCAATGTGGAGTCACCGCGGAGGGAAACTATCTAGCTCCGAAGCACGTGAGTTGGCACTGCTTTCTACTGAAACAGCATCTGCTGTCTTTTAAAGAAGGCTATCTCGTACTGCCGATGTTGAAGTGTGCGCGAATGGACGCTGTAAGGTGGATCGTTGCTGTGAGCTACGAGGAATCATGCCGCACTAGCGGAAGTAGATGTTGGCGCCTATGATTGTACGCGATGCTATTTGCCCACTACGATACGGTCGACAGATCCAACACTCACACTGTCCGCTCCACAGATGCAGATTCCCCAAAACTTCGCAACAGTGTACTCAAGGGCTGCAAACTGAAGATACTGTGTCATGTGGACTCCCTTCATACCGCGTCACCTTGACAGTTCCGACTATACTACATACATGCATTCTTCAGCCGAAAGGAAACGGACTTCCTATAGCGTGACAAACCAACAGAACAACTAGTAAGTAGCGCTCTGCAACCCAACCGACCTTCCGCACCAGGTCCTTTCGCCCAATATAGCGAATTCAGTGCTAGCTGCAGTCGTTCAACTGACGAAGATAACCAATCAACCCAACAAAAGTACACAAGCTTTTGGCAAATCCCACTAGTGCGTGTGGACCTCGTTCATAAAGTACTTCTGACCAGTATCGAATCCATGGACAAAATGCATTCTGTCACATGGTGTCCCTTCACAAAACTGCATCTGAACAGCCTACAGTCTACTACACGAGCATCGCATATCAATTACAGGAGACGCACTGCCTGAAATGAGGGCAAAACAAACGGAGCCAACAGTCGCCAGATGATTGCCCTCACATGCGAGTGTGGGCAACAGTTAGCAATAATATTTCCACTTTCGGGTGTCGAAAGAACCTCTCCATATCCATTCTGTTGGACGCGCCTGATGTGGAGTCACCTCGAATGGAAGCGATGTAGCTCCGAAGCACGTGATTTGGCATTGCTTTCTATTGAAACGACAACTGCCGTCTTTTAGGATGGGGTAACACGAACCGCCAATGTTATAGTGTGCGTCAATGCATGCTGCAAGGCGGTCGTTTGTTGCACACTACGCGGAGTTATGCCACACTATCTGATGTAGATTTCGTCTCTCAGATGATAGTGCGAGATGCTATGCGCCCACCACCACGATAAGGTCAACAGATCCAACACTGATAGTGCGCGTTCCACAGACAATGATTCTTCCAAACTTCGTTATGGTGTACGGAAATGCTGTAGACTAAATACACTACGTCATCTTGACTCCCGTGTACAGCGCGTGGCATTGAGAGTTCCCATTCTACTACAAAACGCATTGTTCAAACGAAAGGTGACGGACTTCCTATATCGTGACAAAACCGCCGGACAACACACTACGGAGACATTAGTGAGTAGTGATTTGCAATATAGCGAATGCAATGCTGTCTGCACCCGTTCAACTGACGCAAATATCCAATCAATCTCCGAAAAGTAGACACAAACGCCATCTGTAAATCCCATTAGTTCGGGGGGAATTCGTTAATAAACTATTTCTGGGCATTGTCACGTTGATGGACAAAATGCACGTTGTCACCCACCTGGCATCCCTTCAAAAAGCAGCATCTGAACAGCCTCGAGTGTGCGCCGTAAACGACGCATTTCCACTAAACAATACGCACTGCCTGAGACGAGGCCACAAGAGACGAAGCCTACAACCGTCTCCTCATTGCCCTCGAATGATATTGCGGACAATCTCTGGCACTAATATTTCCACTTCCCCATATCAAGCGCCCTCAATACCTATTCTGCCAGACGCATCCAATGTGGAGTCACCGGGAAGGGAAACAATGTAGCCCCGAAGCACGTGAGTTGGCACTGATTTCTATTGGAACAACAACTGCCATCTCTCAAAATAGACTAACTCAACCTGCGAATGTTATAGTGCGCGTGAATGCATTCTGCAAGGTGGTTAGTTGCTGCGAGCTACGAGGAATCATGCATTGCCTGGTGTATAGTGTGGTTCAGATGATAGTGCGGGATGCTATGCACCCGCCACGATACAGTCGGCATATGCAACAATGACAGCGTCCGTTCGACATATGTAGATTCCCCAAAACTTGGTCACAGTGTACGCAAAGGCTGTAGACTAAATACACCACGTCATGTGGATTCCCATCATGGCGCGTCACCTTGGCTGTGCCAGTTGTTCTGCATACACGCCTTCTTCGCCCGAAAGCAGACTTACTGCCTATATCGTGACAAACCCGCATAACAACCGGAGGGTAGAGCTCGGCAACCCAATAGAGATTCCGCCCCTGGTGGCACTGTACAGTATAGCGAATTCAGTGCCGACAGCACCCGTACGACCGCAGCAGATCCCCAATCAATCTTGCAAGAAGCACAAATAAACGCTCTGGGCAAATCGCATTACTCCTTGTGGAGTTCGTTCATAAAGTATTTCTGCGCATTGTCTACTCCATGGACAAAAAGCATGCTGTCACCTGAATTCCCTTCATAAACGAGAACCTGGACAGACTCGAGTCCAGTACGTAACTAACGCACTAACACTACACGAGACGCACTCTCTAAAATGAGGTCACAAAACACAGCATTCTTCTGCCGGATGATTGACCTCACAAGAGTGTTTGGGTAATCGCTGGCACGAATATTTCCCCTTCTGCGCACCAAAACCCCTCCATATCCACATTGTTAGACGCACCCGATGCGGAGCCACAGCGACGGGAAACGATCTAGCTCTGACGCACGTGAGTTGGCACTGCTTTCCATTCAAACAAAAACTGCCATTTCTCAACGTAGACTAACTCAACCCCCCAATTTTATAGTGTGTGTGAATGCATTCTGCAAGGTAGTCAATTGCTGCAGGCTACAATGAATCACGCAGTCCTGTCTGGTCTATATTCGGCATTGGCAGATAGTCTGAGATGATATTCGCTCACCAGAATACGTTGAGCAGATGCAACACTGCCAGACCCCACTCCACAGATGCCGATTCCCCAAAACGTCGCAACACTGTACGCCAAGACAGTAGACTAAATACACTAGGTCATGTTGTCTGGACTGTTCTCATAGCACCTCTTCTTGACAACACCGATTCAACTATATGCATGCATTCTTCGCACGATAGCTGACGGACTTCCTATAGCGGGACAAACCAGCAGAACAACAGTGAGTAGCGCTCTGCAAGCCAACGAACCTTCCACACCAGGTATCTATGCACAATATAGCGAAACCGATTGGCGGCTTCACCTGTCCGAATGACGCAAATAACCAATCAATCCCACAAGAGTACAAGCTATTGGCAAATCCCACTAGTTCATGTGCAGATTCTTAATAGAAATTCCCCATGCAGTGTCGCGTTCTTGGACAAAATGCACTCTGTCACGTGGCCTCCCTTCATAAAACAGTATCTGAATAGCCTCGATTCTACTACGTAAACAACGCAATCCCACTACAGCAGACGCACTAGCTAAAACGAGGGCAAGAAATAGGGAGCGTTAATTCGTCCCCTGATTGGTCTCACATGAAAATGCGGGCAATTGCTGGCATGAGCATTCCCACTTACGCGTATCAAGAGCCCTGCGTATCTATTCTGTTAGACACGAACACGATGTGGAGTCCCAACGAAGGGAAACGATCTAAGTGCGAAGCACGCGAGTTGGCATTCTTTTCGATTGAAAGTGCTTCTGCCGTCCTTTGAGGTAGATTGGCTGAATCTGCAAATGTTATAGTACGCGTGAATGCATTGTGCAAGGTGGTTCGTTGCTGCGAGCTACGATGAATCATGCCGCACTCTCTGATGTACATTTTGGCACAGATCACAGCTATTCGCCCACCAGGATACAGTCAACAGATTTGCCGCTGCCAGTCGCGGTTCCAATGATGCATACTCCCAAGAAACTTGGTCACAGTCAACGAAAAGGCTTTAGAGCCAATATACCATGTCATGCGCACTCCCGTCGTAGCACCTTGTCTCGACAGTGCACAGTGCATATAAGCATTCCTAACAATACACGAGACGGACGTTTCGCAGCGTGACAAACCTGCAGAACAACTTGCGAGTAGCTCTCTGCAACCCTAGGTGCGTTCCTCACCAGGTATGTTTGCACACTATAGCGAATGCCATGCTGCATGCACCCAGTCAACTGATTTGCATCCCCAGTCCATCGCAGCAAAGTTCAAACAACCGTATGGGCAAATCGCACTAGTCCCCGTGGAAATCCTTCCCAAGGCATTTCTGCGCAGTGTCGAATCCATGGAGAAATTGCATTCATTCACCTGGCGTCAGTTCACAAAATAGCATCTGGACAGACTCGAATATAATAAATACATAAACAACTCATTTCCACGTTGGCAGATGAATTGCGCAAGCCAAGGGCCAAGAAAGGCGGAGCCTACAGCTGTCGCCTGGTTGCCCTCCGAAGCGTGTGTGCAATCGCTGGCACGGACAGTTCCACTTCCGCGTATCAAAATACTCCTTCCATATTTATTTTGCTAGACGCATACAATGTGGAGTCACCCAGAAGGGAAACGATCTAGATCTGAAGCACGTAAGTTGTCACGGTTTTCTATTGAAACAGCATCCTCCATCTTATAGCTCAATCTGCCAATTGTATAGTGCAAAGCGATCCATTCTGGCGAGGTACGAGGAATCATGACTCACTCTCTGATGTGCGTTTGAGCACAGTTAACATTGCGAGATTCTATTCGCCAACCTTAAGGACAACAGATGGAACACTCGCAGTCCCCGTTGCACATATGCAGAGTCTCAAAATCTCTGGAGCAATGCACACAGATGCTGTAGACTAAATACCCTGCGTCATCTAGACTCTCAGCATAACGCATAGCCTTGACAGTGCTGATTCTACTACATACATGCATTCTTCACACGAACGGTGACGGACTTCCTATATCGTGACAAACCCGCAGAACAACCACCAACTAGTACTCTGCAACCTAACGGACCTTCCCCACAAGGTGGCGTCGCACGCTATAGCGAATTCAATGCTGGCTGCACACGTTCAACTGCCGCAGATAACCAATCAATCTCATAAAAGTACACGCAAGCACATGGGCAAATCGCATTACTCCGTGTGGTAATCGACACTGCCCAGTCACTTTTTATGAACGTGTGTCGTTCATAAAAAGTGCTAGGGCCGTGTCGAGACTATGGACAAAATGCATTCTGTCACCTGGCATCCCTTCATAAAACAGCGTCTGAGCAGGCTACAGTCTACTAAATAAAAGATGCATTTCCCACTACACGAGACACACTGCCTAGAAGGATGCGGAAAAAGGAGCGTCCCGCCGTCTCCTGAATGCCCTCAAGGGAGAGTGTGGATAATCGCTGGCCCCAGCATTTCCATTTCCGGGTATTAAAATAAGCCGGCCAGATATATTCTGCTAGACGCACCCGAAGTGGAATCACAACGCAGGGAAGCGACCAAGGTCCGACGCACAGGTAGTGCGTGATGCTATTCGCCCACCACAATACGGACAGCCGATACAAGACTGATAGTGGCTTTCCACAGATGCAGGTTCCCAATACCTTTGGAGCAATGCACGCAAATGCTGTAGACTGATTGCAGTACCTCATGTGGTCTGGACTCCCGTCATAGCTCATAGCCTTGACAGCGCCGATTGTGCTACATACACGCGTTCTTCACACGAACGGCGACTGACTTCCTATGCCGTGACAAACCCGCAGAACAACTAGTGAGTAGCGTTCGGCAACCTTGCGGACCTTCCGCATCAGGGGCCTTCCCAGAATATAGCTTATGGCTACAACCGTTGAACTCACGCAGATTCCTAATCAATGCGTCACAAGAAAAAGATAAACGCGATGGGTAAATCGCATTACGCCGTGTGGAGAGAGTAAATAAAGGATTAACTTGCAGTGTCGAGTTAACGGACAAAATGCATTATGCATTCTGCCACCAGGCGTCCCTTCATAAAACAGCATCTAAACAGCCTCGCGTCTACTGCACAAAGAACGCAATCCCTTCCCAGGAGACGAGTTGCGTAAACCGAGGCCAAACAGGATGAAGCTTACATCCGTTGCCTCATTCCCCTCACCGGCGCGTGCGGGCAATCGCTAGCATTTACATTTCTACTTCCGGATATCAGAAAACACCCTTCATATCTATTCTGTTAGACGCACGCGATGTGGAGTCGCCCCGAAGGGAAACGATACAGCTCCAAATCACGTGAGTTGGCATTGGCTTGCACTGAAAGAACAGCTGCCATCTCTTAGTATAGGCTAACTCAAACTGCCAATTTTATAGTGTGCGTGAATGCATGCTGCAAGACGGTCAGTTTCCGCGACCTACAAGGAATCATGTCCCCCTCTCTGGTGCATATTTTTGTCTTGGATGGTAATGCGCCATGCTATTCGCCC
The DNA here is from genome assembly GCF_000499605.1 of Eimeria maxima. Taxonomy (NCBI): domain Eukaryota; phylum Apicomplexa; class Conoidasida; order Eucoccidiorida; family Eimeriidae; genus Eimeria; species Eimeria maxima. The sequence goes on along the minus strand of NW_013566726.1, from coordinate 12,503 downwards.
ACCACGATATGGACACCAGATGCAACACTGACAGTGCCGTTGCCCAGGTCCAGGTTCCCAAAACTTTTGGGGCAATGCGCGCAAAAGCTGGAGACTAAGAACACTAATTCATCTGGACTCTTGTCATAGCGTGTCAGCTTGGCAGCGCCGATACTACTAGGTACACGTACACTTCACACGACACGAGACGGACTTCCTGTGGCGTGACAAATCCGTAGAACAACTAGTGAGTAGTGCTCTGGAAACCAACGGACCTTCCGCCCCATGTGTGTTTGCACAATATAGCAAATTCAGTGCTGCTTGCACTCATTCAACTGCCGCAGATATCCAATCAATCTCGCAAGAGGTAAAGCCAAACGCTAGGGGGAAATCGCCTTATTCCGTGTGGAGAGTGTTAGCGAATTTCTATGCAGCGTCGAGTCCATGGACAAAATGCATGATGTCAACTGGAGTTCCATTGACAAAATGTATACTGTCCCCTGGCGTACCTTCATAAAACAGCATTTGAACAACATCGAGGCAACTGCATAAACAACGCACTCCTACTACAGGAGACGCACCACCTAAGACGATGTCAAGAAACACAGAGCCTACATCTGTCGCCTGATTGCCCTCCGAAGAGAATGTGAGCAAACGCTGGCAAGAATATTTCCACTTCCGTGTATTAAGAGCCCTCTATATTACTCTGTCGCACGTACACAATGTGGTGCCACCGCGAAGGCAAACGATCTAGCTCCGACGCACGTGAGTTGGCACTGATTTCTACTGAAGCAACAAATGCTATCTCTGAACGTACACTCAATCAAACTGCCAACGTTAGAGTGCACGTGAATGGATGCTGCAAGGTGGTAAGTTGCTGCGAGCTACCAGGAATCATCTCGCACATTCCAGTACAGATGCTGGCGCCGATGCTAATGCGAGATGCTATTCGCGCACCACGTCAGCCGATGCAACAATGACAGTGCCGTCCCACGATTGCAGAGTCCCGAAAACTCTGTGGCAATGCATGAAAAGGCCGTAGACTAAGTACGCCACTTTAAGTGGTCGCCTGCCACACAGCAGCGGTTTGACAGTGTCGATTCTACTACATACACGCATTCTTCACACGATACGAGACGGACTTCCTGTAGCGTGACAAACCCGCAGAACAATTCAACATAGTGAGTAGCGATCTGCAACCCTACAGACCTTCCGCACCAAGTGCCTTTGCACAATATAGCGAATTAAATGCTGGCTGCTCCCGTTCAACTGCCGCAGATATCCTATCAATCTCGAAAAGAGTACAAACAAACGCTAGGGGAAAATCACACTGCTCTGTGCGGAGATTGTTAATAAAGAATTTCTATGCAATGTTTAGTCCATGGACAAAGTGGATTCTGGCACATGGCTTTCCCTTCATAGAACAGCATCTGAACAGCATCGAGTCTACTACATAAACAAAGCAAACACGCAAACAAGCAGTCCCACTACAGGAGACGAATTGAGTAAACAGAGGCCAAGAAAAACGGAGCCTACTGCAGTCGCCTGATTATTCTCACATTGTGGGCAATGGTTGGCACGAACATCCCCACTTACGGGTATCACACGCGCTACAGACCTATTCTGTTAGACGCAGACTAAGTGGAGTCACCGCGAATGGGAACCATCTAGCTCCGACGCATGTCAGTTGGCATTTTTTCTATTGAAAGAGCATCTGCTGTCCCTTTAGGTAGACTAACTGAAACCACCAATGTTATAGTGTGCTTAAATGCATTCAACAAGGTAGTTCGTTGCTGCAAGAAGCTGATGGAGCAAGTCGCACTTTCTGATGTACACTATTGCACAGCTACTAGTGCGAGGTTCGATTCGCCCACCACGATGCAATCAGCAGATGCAACAGTGAGACTGCTCTTTTCACAGATGCAGATTCCCAAACACTTTGTTGCAGTTTTCGCAAAGGATGTAGACTAAATTCGCTATGTCAGGTGGATGGTGTCGCCTTGACAGTGCCGATTCTACTACCTCAACGCATTCTTCACACGACGGGAGACGGACTGCCTATAGCGTGACAAACCCGCAGAACAACTAGTGAGTAGTGCTCTGCAACCTTAGTGTCCAATGCCACCAGGTGCCCTCCGCACCTGGTGGCATTGGACACTACTACAATTCTACTATAGCGAACTCTGTTGTCTGCCCATACTCAACTGACGCAGACTCCCAGTCACACAAACGCTATGAACAAATCGCATTACTCCGTATGGAGTTCGTTAAGAAAATATTTCTGGACAGCGTCCAGTCCACGGACAAAATGCATTCTGTCACGTAGCGGGCCTTCATAAAACAGCATCTGAACAGGCCAGAGTCTACTACATAAAAGATGCATTGCCACTACAGGAGACGTACCAGCTAAAATGGGGGCAGGAAAGACGAAGCGTTCTGCAATCCCACTATTGTCCTTACGTGAGAGTGTGGACAATCGCCGGCACTGACAGTACCACTTCCGCGTATCGAATGCTTTCCGTATCTAGTCTGTTAGATGCACACAAAGTGGAATTACCGCAAAGGGAAACGATCTAGCTCCGAATCACGTGAGTTGTCATTATTTTCGATTGGAGAAACAAACGCCGGCCCTTGCGGTAGCCTAGCTGAACCCCGAATGTCATAATGTGCGTGAATTCATTCTACAGGGTAGTCGGTTGTAGGGAGCTTTGAGGAACCATGACGCACATCCTGATGTACCTTTGGGCTCGGATTATAGCAAGACATGCTATTTGCCCACCACGATACGAAAAGGTGCAACCATGATAGTGGCTGTTCCATACATGCAGATTACCTAAACAAATTGCAACAGTGTGCGCAAAGGCCCTAGACGAAATCCACTACTTCACGTTGGCTCCCGGCACAGCGCATATTCCTGACTGCGCCGATTCTACTACATACACGCATTCTTCACACGACACGAGACGGACTTCCTAAAGCGCAACAAATCCGCGGAACACTAGTGAGTAGCGCTCGGCAACTGTAAGGGCCCTCCGCGTCAGGTGGTTTTGCACAATCTAACGAATTCAATGCTGGCTAAACCCGCTCAACTGGCGTAGATCCCCAATTAATCTCACAAAAGTACACACGAACGCTATGGACAAATCGCATTACTCCGCGTGGAGCTCGTTCATAAAGTGTATCTGGTCTGCGCAAACAACGCATTTCCATTACAGGAGACGCACTAGCTAAAATGGGGCGAAGAAAGACGGAGTGCTCTGTAATCGCAGGATTGCCCTCACGTCAGAGTGTGGATAATTGCTAGTACGAATATTTCCACTTCCCCGTATCGAAACTCCCCCATATCTATACTGCTAGACGCACACGATGTAGAGCCACCGCGAAGCGAAAAGAATTAGCACCGAAGCACCTGAGTTGCCACTGTTCGTTATTGACACAACGGCCGTCCCTTAAAGTAGACTAACTCAAACTGCCAGTGCTATAGCTTGCGTGAATGCATTCTTCAAGGTGGTCAGTTGTTGCGACCTGCGGGAAACCATGCCGCACTCTCTGATATACATTTTGGTTCAGGTGATAGAACGAGATGGCATTTCTACACCCCAACTGCACCACTGACACCCCCGTTACAGTGATGCAGGTTTCCAAAAGGCGTCGCAACAGTGTTCGCAAAGGCTGAAGACTAAATAAACCACGTCATGCCGCCGTCTGACGTGGCGCGTCGCTTTGGCAATGACGATTCTACTACATGCACGGATTCTTCATACGATATGTGACGGACTTTCTAAAGCGTGACAAACAGCATAGCATAGCTAGTAGATTTGTGGAACTGCAAAAACCTTCTCCACCAGGTAGCATTGCACAATATAGCGAATTGAATGCTGGCTGCAGTCGTTCAACTGGCGCAGACCCTCAATGAATCTCACAATAGTACAGACGACCGTTATAAACAAATCCCATTCGTTCGTGCGGAGTTCGTTAATAAAGAATTTCCAGGCATTGTCGAGTCCACGGACAAAGTGCATTCTGTCACATGGCATCCATTCACAAACCAGTATCTGAACAGCCCCGAGTCTGCTACGTAGGTAAATACTTTCAATGCGAGGAGACAAATGTCTTAACGTAGACTAATTCAAACGGATAGTTTCCGTACTGTGCCTGAATAGATGCTGCACCGTGCTACGTTGCTGCGAGCTGCGAGGCATCATGTCGCACCATCTGATGTACATGTTGGCTCAGATAATAGTGCGACGTGCTACTCGCCTACCACGATACGGACAGCGGTTGCAACACTTGCAGTGCCGTTCCACCGGTTCAGTTTCCCAAAACCGTTGTCACAGACAACGCAGATGGTGTAAACTAAATGCAGAACGTCATGCAGTTTCCAGTCACAGAGCATACCCGTGAGAATGCCGATTCTACTACATACACGCATTCTTCACACGGCACGAAGGACGGACTTCCTATAGCGTGACAAGCCGCATGACAACTAGTGAGTAGCGCTCTGGAACTTCCGCCCTATGCTTGTTTGCACAATATAGCAAATACAATGCAGGTTGCACACGTTCAATTGACGCGCAGTCCAAATCAATCTCACAAAAGTACAAGCAAACGTGTGTGCAGATCCAATTAGTTCGTGTGGTGTTCATTCAAAAGATATTTCTGGGCAGAGTCAAGTTCGTGGACAAAATGCATTCTGTCACCTGGCGTCCCTCCATAAAACAGCATCGGAACAGCCTAGAGCCTACTCCGTACACAACGCACTCCCACTACAGTAGACGCACTTCCTGGAACGAGGCCAAAAAAGCATTGCCTATAGCCGTCGCCCGATTGCCCTAAAATGAGTGTGGATAATCGCTGGCACCAACATTTCCACTTCCGCATTTCAAGAGAAGCCCTGCATAACTATTCCGCTAGACGCAAACGATATAGAGCCATCGCGAGTGGAAACGACCTAGCTCCGAAGCACGTGTGTTGGTATTGTTTTCTATTGAAACAACAACTGCCATCTCTTATACTAACTCAAACTGCCAATTTTATTGTGCACCTGAATGCATGCTGCGAGGGGCTCCATTGCTGAGAGCTACGAGGAATCATGACGCACTCTCTGATGTACATTTTGGATCCGATATAATGGGAGATGCCATTCCCACCACGATACGATCAGCAGATACAACACGGACGTCACTCTGACGCAGATTTGAAAAAGATTGCCCAACAGTGTACGCAAAGGCTGTAGACTAAATACGCCACTTCATGTCGCCTCCTGGCATAGCGTGCTGCCTTGGCAGTACCGATTCTACTACATACATGCATTTTTCACAATGCACAAGACGGACTTCCTACAGTGCGACATAATCACATAACGAGTGAGTACATCTGTGCAACTGAAAAAACCTTCTCCACCAGGTATATCTGCAAAATAAAGCGAATTCAGTGCTGGCTGCACCAACTCAACTGACGCAGATCCTCAATCAATCTCCTAAAAGCACAAAACAACGCTATGAGCAAATCCCATTAGTTCGTGGGGAGTTAGTTAATAAAGAACTTCTTGGCAGTGTCGAATCCATGGAGAAAATATATTTTGTCACCTAGAGTGTCTTCATAAAACAACATCTGAACAGCCTCGTGTTTACCTCATGAACAACTCCTTGAAGTAGTCTAGCTGAAACTGCCAATGTTATAGTGTGTGCGTGAATGCATTCTGCCAAGTGGTTAGTTGCTGCGACCTGCGCGGAATCATGTCGTACTCTCTAAAAAGCATTTTGCATCGGATGATAGTGCGCGGTGCCATTCGCCCACCGCGGTACGGAAGGCAGATGCAACACTGACAGTCCCCGTCCCACAGATGCAGATTCACAGGAAACTTCGTCACAGTGAACGCAGTGGTTCCCGACTGAATGCACTACTTCATGTTGACTCCCGGCAAAACGCATACGCCTGAAAGTGCCGATTCTACTACACACACGCATTCTTCACACGACACGAGACGGACTTCCTATAGCGCAACAAATCCGCCGAACAGTAGTGGGCTGCTCTCGGCAACCGCCGAACCACCTGCTGCCCTCCGCAGCAGGTGGCTTTGCACAATCTAACGAATTCAATGCTGGCTAAACCCACTCAACTGGCGTAGATCCCCAACCAACCTCACAAAAGTACACACGAACGCTATGGACAAACCGCATTACTCCGCGTGGAGTTTGCTCATTAGGTATTTCTGGGCAGTGTTGAATCCTTGGACAAAATGCATTCTGTCACCTGGCGCCCCTTCACAAAACAGCGTCTGAACAGCCTAGTGTTTACTACAGAAAAGACGCACTGCAACTACAGAAGTCGCACTCGCTAAAGTCGGTGCAAGAAACACGGCGCGTTCTCCAGCATGGTTACCCTCAAAGGAGAGTGTCGGCAATTGCTGGCAGGGGCAGTTCCACTTGCGCGTATCTAACGCCCTCCGTACCTATTCTGTTAGACGCACCTGTGGAGACACAACGAAGCAAAATGGTCTGTATCCGACGCACGTGGTTTTCATTGTTTTTGATTGGAACAACAACCCCTTGAAGCAAACTAGCTGAAACACCCCATACCATAGTGTGCGTGAATGCATTCTGCACGGTACTTAGTTGTAGGGAGCTACGAGGAATCATGCCGCACTTGCTGGTGTACATTTCAGCACAGCAAATAGTGCCAGGTGCTATTGACCCATCCCCTAGAGGCAAGCAAATGCAACACTGGTTGTGCCCATTCTACAGTATCATATTCAAACAAACGTTGGTCCCAGTGTATGCAAAAGGTGTAGACTAGATATATTGCGTCAAGCGGACTCCCGTCATAGCGCATCCCCCCGACACTGCCGATTCTACTACATACACGAATTCTTCACAGGACAGGGGACGGACTGCCTATATCGTGACAAGCCCGCAGAATAACTAGTGAGTAGCGTTCTGCAACCCTAAGGACCCTCGCACTAGGTGGAGTTGCAGACTATAGCGAATTCAGTGCTGGCTGCACCCGTTCAACTGGAGCAGATCCCCCATCGTTCCCACAAAAGTACAAACAAACGCTATGGACAAACCCCATTAGTTCGTGGGGAGTTCGTTCATAAAGTATTTGTGGGCAGCGGCGTGTCCACGGATAAAATATATTATGCCATCTGGCGTACCTTCATCAATCTACATCTGGACAGCCTCGAGTCTAATATATAAATGGCACATTTCCATTACACGCAACTCACTGCCTACGACGATGCCAAGAAAAACAAAGCCTACTGCCGTCGCCTTATTGCCCTCAGCAGGGAATGTGCGCAATCGCTGGCTCGAATATCTTAGCTTCCGCGTATTAAAGGTCCTCCATATCCATTCTGTTAGAAGCGGACGATGTGGAAACACCGCGAAGGGAAACGATTTAGTTCCGAAGCATGTGAGTTGATATTGCTTCATATTGAAACAACAACTGTCATCCCCTAAAACAGACTATATCAATCTGCCAATGCTATAGTGTGCTTGAATGCATGCTTCAAGGCGTTCCGTTGTGGCGAGCTACGAGGAATCATGTCGCACTCTCTGACGTGCATTTGAGCACAGCTACTAGTGGGAGATGCTATTCGTTCACAACGGTAAGAACAGATCTCACAATGATAGTGGCCGTTCCACACATGCACATTCACAGAAAACTTCGTCACAGTGGACTCAATGGTTGCCGATTGAATGCACTAGTTCACAATGGCTCGTGTCACAGCGCATACCAGTGGCATTTCCGATTCTACTACATACACTAACTATTTACGCAACAGGGAACGGACTTTCTAGAGCGTGGCAGACTCGCACAACAACTAGTGACTCGAGTTCTGCAACCTTATGGGCCCTCTCCACCAGGTGGCTTTGCACAGTATAGCGAATTAAATGATGGCTGCACCCAGTCAACAGAAGCAAATCCTCAATTAATCCCACACAAGTGCAAACAAACGCTATCGGCAAATCCCATTAACTCGTGTGGAATTCGTTCATTAGGTATTTCTGGGCAGTGTCGAGGCCGCGGATAAACTGCATCCTATCACATGGCGTCCCTCTGTAAAGCAGCATCTGAACGGACTCGTGTCTACTACATCAACAACACATTCCCGCAATAGGAGACGCACTGCCTAAAATGACGCCATGAAAAGGGAACCAACAGCTGTCGGATAATTAACCTCACCAGCGCGTGTGGGGCAATCGCTACCTTTAACACTGCCACTTCCACGTTTCAAAGCAGAGCCTCCATATCTATTCTTTTACATTCACACGATGTGGAGTCACCGAGAAGGAAAACGACCTAGCTCTGAAGCACGTGAATTGCCATTGCTTTTTATTGAAACCACGAACGGCTTCTTTTAAAGTAGACTAACTCAAACTGTCAGTTCTAGAGTGCGCCTGAATGCATGATGCAAGCTGTTCGACTGCTGCGAGCTACGGGACACGCCGCACCCTCTGTTGTGCATACTTGTGCAAACGATACTGCCATAGGGACAGCAGGTGCTAGTCTAGCACAATCCGTGCCACAGATGCAGATTACCAGAACGCCTTCACAGTGGACACAAACGCTGTAGACGAAATGCACTACGTCATCAGGACTCCCGTCATAGCGCATCGCTTTGACAGTTCCGATTCCACTATATACACACGGATTCTTCCAACTGCAAGGGACGGACTTCCTATATCGTGACAAACCCGCAGAACTACTAGTGAGGAGCGCTCTGCAATCCAGGGAACCCTCCGTACCAGGTGCCTTTGAACAATATAGCAAATTCAATGCTGGCAGCGCCCGTTCAACTAACGCAGATCCCCACCCAATCTGGTCAAAGTACAAACAAACGCTCAGACCTCATTAATTCCGGTGAAAATCTTTAATAAGCTATTTCTTAGCAGTGCCGAGTCCCTGGACAAAATGAGTTCACGCACGTGGCGTTTCTTGATGACACAGCATCTGGAAAGCCCCGAGTCTACTATATAAGCAGATCATTTCTACTACACAATACGCACTTCCTGGGACGAGGCCAAATAAAACAGACCCTACAGCCGTCGGGTGATTGACCTCACCAGCGAGTGTTGGCAACCGCTGGCACGAACATTTCCACTTCCACGTATCAAACGCTCTCCATATCCATTCTGTTAGACGCACACGGTGTTGAATTGCAGCAAAGGGAAATGATTTAGCCACGAAGGGCGCGATATATTATCGCTTTCTATTGAAACAACAACTGCAGTTTCTTAAAGTAGAAAAACTCAAATAGCCAGTGTTACAGTGTGCGCGAATGTATGCTGGGAGGTGGTCAGTTGCTCCGGGGTACGCTAAAGCATGTCGCACTCTCTGATGTACATGTGGGCATAGATGCTAGTGGGATATGCTATTCACTCACCACGATACTAGCAGTAGGTGCAACATTGACAGCACCCGTTGTACAGATGCAGAGTCCCCCTAAACCTCGTCACAGCGGACGCAAAGACTGTAGACTAAATACATTTCCTGTGGACTCCCGGCATAGCGCGTCGCGTTGACAGTGCCGAGTCGACCATATACACGCATTCTTCACACGATATGAGACGGACATCCAATTGGGTGACAAACCCGCAGAATAAATAATGACTAGAGCTCTGCAAACCAAAGGGCGTTCCGCCCAATGTGTCTGCAGAATATAGCGAATTAAATGATGGCTGCACCCAGTCAACAGAAGCAAATCCTCAATTAATCCCACACAAGTGCAAACAAACGCTATCGGCAAATCCCATTAACTCGTGTGGAATTCGTTCATTAGGTATTTCTGGGCAGTGTCGAGGCCGCGGATAAACTGCATCCTATCACATGGCGTCCCTCTGTAAAGCAGCATCTGAACGGACTCGTGTCTACTACATCAACAACACATTCCCGCGATAGGAGACGCACTGCCTAAAACGACGCCGTGAAAAGGGAACCAACAGCTGTCGGATAATTAACCTCACCAGCGCGTGTGGGGCAATCGCTACCTTTAACACTGCCACCTCCACGTATCAAAGTAGACCCCCGTATCTATTCTGTTACATTCACACGATGTGGAGTCACCGAGAAGGAAAACGACCTAGCTCTGAAGCACGTGAATTGCCATTGCTTTTTATTGAAACCGCAAACGGCTTCTTTTAAAGTAGACTAACTCAAACTGCCAATGTTCGAATGTACCTGAATGCATGCCGCCAAGTGGTTAGTTGCTGCGAGCTACTCGAAAGCATGTCGCACTCTCTGATGTACATTTTGGCACAGATGATAGTGGAACATGCTATTGGGCCACCACGATATGGACAGCAGGTGCTACACTAACAGTACCCGTTCTAGAAATGCGGATTCCCGAAAAACTTCGCAACAGTGGCAACAGCTCATTCGCTGTAGACTAAGTGCATTCCTTTGCCTTAACCGCCATTACAGCAAATCGCCGTGACAGCACCGATTCTACTACATGCACGCATTCTTCATACGACACGAGACGGACTTCCTATAGTGTAACAAATCCGCGGGGGTAGTAGGTAGCGCTCTGCAACCCAACGGACCTTCCCCGCCAGATGCCCTTGCACAATAAAGTGAATTCCATGCTTGCTTTACCCACTCAACTGACACAGATCGGTGAACACGAAAAACAAGCTCTACGGGAAAATCCCATTAGTTCGTGTGGAGTTCCTTCTTAAATATTTCTGCGCCGTGTCAAGTGCATGGACAAAATGCATTCTGTCACCTGGAGTCAGTTCATAAAACAGCACCTGCACAGCCTCGAGGTTACCACATAAGCAACGCACTTTCACTACAGGAGACCAACTACATCAACCGAGTCCAAAAAAAGCGGATATTACGGCAATCAGACGACATGCCTCACCAGCACGTGTGGACTATCGATCGCACGAGCATTTCCACTTCCGCGTATAAACCCTTACCATATCTATTCTGTTAGGCGCACACGATGCAAAGGGAAACCGTATTGTCCCGAGGCACGTGAATTGGCATTGAACAACTGCCATATCTTAAAGTACACTAACTCAAACTGCCAACGTCACAGTGTAGCTTAGTTCATGCTGCAATGTGCTCCGTTGCTGCGAGCCACGATGAATCACGTGAATACAGTTGCAAGGAGGCCCGTTGCTGCGAGCTACGAGGAATCATGCCACACTCTCTGATGTACATTGTGGGGTAGATGATAGCGAAGCACGCTTTTCACCCACCACGATACGGACAGCAGATGCAACAATGAGACTGCTCGCTCCACAGATGCACGTTTCCAAAAGGTCATCACAGAGAAAGCAAGGGCTGCAGACTAAATACACTACGTCATCAAGTCTCCAGTCACAGCGCATCGCATTGACAGTGCCGATTCTCCTACGTACACGCACTCTTCACACGACAGGACAGAGACTTCCAATGGCGTGAGAAACCTGCAGAAGAGCTAGTGAGTAGCGCTCTGCAGCCCAATGGGCCGTCCGCCCTAGTGTCTTTGCACAATATAGCGAATGCATTGCTGGCTTCACCCAGTCAACTAACGCAGATCCCCAATCAATCTCACAAAAGTGCAAACAAACGCTATCGCAAGCCGCATTACTCCGTGTGGATTGCGTTCATTAGGTATTTCTTGGCAGTATCGAGCACATGGACAAACTATATTCTGTCACATGCCGTCCCGTCGTCAAGCAGCATCTGGAGAAACTCGAGTCTGCTGCAAAAACATCGTATTTCCATTACAGCAGACGCACTAGCTAACGCAAGGACAATAACAATGGAACCTCGCGTCGTCGGTTGACAGCTTTTACAAATGAGTGTGGAAAGTCTGAAGCGCGAACGCCTTAGCTCCCATGTATTAAAATCCCTCCATATCTATTCTGTTAGAAGCACACGATGTGGAGTCACCGCGAATCGAAGCAATGTAGGTCCGACGACCGTTAGTTGCCATTGCTTTCTACTGAAACAATAAATGCCATCTCTTAATGGCATTTATTGTTTTAGTAGAAAGCAGTGGCAACTAACGGGCGTCGGACCTACACTGCTTCGATTCGCGGTGACTCCACATCGTGTTGAAACTGCCAATGTTAGAATGTGCCTGAATGCATGCTGCCAAGCGGTCAGTTGCTGCGAGCTACGAGGAATGATGTCGCACTCTCTGATGTGCATTATGGCACAGATGATAGTGGAACATGCTATTATTCGGTCATCACAATACGGACAGCAGATGCACAATTGGCAGTACCCGTTCCACAGATGCAGATTACCCAAACCCATTGTTACAGAGGACGCAAAGGGTGTAGACTAGGTGCATGTCATGTGGAGTCCAGTCACAGCGCATCGCCTTTACAGTGCCGAGTTTACTACATACACGCACGCTTGAAAACGAACGAGACGGACTTCCTTTAGCATAACAAATCCGCAGAATAACTTGTGAGGAGTGCTCTGCCACCTTCCGCACCTGGTGTCTCTGCGCACTATTGCGAAATCATTGCTGGTTGCACCCAGCCAACTAATATAGATCCCCAATGAATCTCAGAAAG
>NW_013566725.1:2500-17757 GCF_000499605.1 Eimeria maxima | reverse complement strand
ATATATATATATATATATATATATATATGCTCAGTTCATGTTATCCCTGCGGCCTCGAACTTCGCCCGGGTTAGTGTTGAGCGGGGAAGTAGTCAGGATGCTTAAGCTGTCAGTTCTCCCAATGCCGCTGGCTTTTTCATAGTTCCGGGGGGATTCTGAGTGCAATGGCGCAAAGCAATGGGACTGGTGGTGAGAGGTGGCAGCATGAGTTTGAGGGCAACTCCCTGCAACTGACAAGGAAACCAGACATGAAAGAACAGTCAAGCCTCAACTCTAAATGCCCTAGGACCCTATTATCACTGTTAAGCATAATCTTCGCTTTTAGAATGCAGCCTGTAAGCTAATAAGAGCAATCAACTTGCAACAAAAGTGGTCCTTACCCTAACTCTGGTTCCTTCGGCAACCTGTCCTGCTCTAAGATTTTAAGGAGCATCGGCGCCACTAGATATACAAACAAGAAAACTCCCGTTATTACAGATGAAAATATGTTAAATCGCGTCCGTCGAGACAGACGAAAGAAACTTCCTTCAGTGTTTCTTGACTCAACGGCGGACTCATTTAGCGCAACTGTTGACTGGCCAACAGGAGCCGCTCTTCCCGTTCCAAAGAAAAAGCAGAAGAACAAAAGGTAAAACCCTGCAGTTAACAGACGCATTTTTGCAACTGTTATGCTCGCATAAGGGGCCACATGGCAGCAGCTGGTTCTTGCTCAAACCGGTACAGCCTTCTCGGCACGTAGCAGCACGGCTCAACGTCACGAAGGAGTTGTGCCTCCTCAGCTTAGATTTGACTTGTATATAAAGAATACAAACATCAAATATACAGAAGGACGCAATCAAATGTTGACTCCATCATATAGTCGTACTACCGCTGATCGTCTGCTCGCTGAACAGGGAGTTGAGTGCCGTGGGGCTGGTTGGCCCTGGTGGTGGTGAGGTCTGGGGACCACACATCCTGCGAAGTTGTCACTTTAAAATTGCCGAAGTTTCTGGGATTATTACGCTAATAGCTGGAGATGGCAAACGTGAGCTGTGTTGTAGACTGCCGGACCGGCAGTTGCCTGTTTGCAATGTTTTTGTTGCACGGAGTTATGTAGCTGCACTGAACCTGTGGATGAAGACATTGGGTGGAAGGGTCGCTGAGTTCCCTCACAGTTCGTCAGAGCCCCTCTATGAGGCGTACACAGCTAGGGGGAGATGTCGGCGCCCTCCACTTGGTTCGACTTTTCCGCCGAGTGTATCTACACTGCACAGAAACAGAAAAAAAACAAGTCTTGGCGTGATGGCTTTTGCACGTGCTGCTTTGAGAGGGGTTGGATTGTTTTGAAACTATTTCCTGAAGGCGCCAGCACTACAAGCGAGCCCCTCGAACTCTGGCGCCTTTCTCCGAATACGCCGGAGGCAGTAGCGGAGTGAGTTTGTTGGGAGATCCAGTCTCTTACGTTGCTTCCTCGTAGTTCGTACGGAATGCTTTTCCAGGAGGCAAACGTCAGCTGCTAGTAGGGGATATCACCATTTTTGGGAAGGCAGGATTGGGTGTGTATGTGCCAGTTTCTCTGCACCGGCTCTTCACATTCTTCTATGCACCTCGATGTTCATGCTTTTATGGTGTATCCACTGCTGCAAATTGCAGCAGATTTCAAGTTTCAATACGGAAAACGCATTACCTTTTCTGACATATATCTGTAGAACCGTGGACTGTGCGCTAGGATTGTATCTGGCCTCTGGATAGCGTGGGAGGTTGTGACTGTATGCATTGTTGTCTTCTCAGGCTGGAAATTGAACTCCAGGTTCATCTGGTTCAATTATTAGGCAATCCACAGCCACTACGGGGACAGTGGCAGCCCCAGGGACAGCAACAACCTCAGCCAGGAGCTGTGCAGGAGAAGGCGACCAGCTCCCAGTCTACCAGCTCTCTCTCTTCATCGAATTCACACTGCGCTGCTTCAGGAGCAGCTGGCGGGAGGGTTCTTCCAAAGCGACGCCTGGCAGGGGGCTTGCTTCGTCCTAATGGCATATCGCCACAAGGTTTTCGAAGGCCGGCACCTGTTCCTCCGGATGCAGCGGGATTCGGGGTTTCAGGGCTTGATGTGTCGGAATGGAAAGATAGAGAGTCTGCTCATCCCAATAGCTGCCCGCCTACTGGCACATTTGTAGGATTTGTACCTCCCTTACGCCGAGCTATAGAGGAGGTGCCAAGTACCTTCGAGCCTCTTCCCCTAGAGAAGGCGTGGGCAGTTAACGGAACCAAGGCACTGCTCTCCTCGATTTGCCTATGCTGCGGACGTTTAGAAGGCTGTTGCTGCTGCTGCAATGACGATCCTAACTTTGAATCGTGCATCGCTATAGCGGATTTCTTTCGCCCGTTGTTTGCTGGGGTTCAGACGGAGGCGCTGCTACCGTGCGAACAGCAGAACCGACGGGCAGACGTGTTACCCCCAGTTATTGGGAAAAGCTGTAGTCCTTCTGGTCAAGATAACAGCGTAGATAGGATAAATACCCCAGCAGAACCTGAAAATGCTGATGATTGCTCCCTTGCGACTGCTGCGGCGCAGCCCCAGTGCGACATCCAGCCTCTACAGGCAACGTCGAAAGCTCCCTTCCAGTATGAGGCTTCTCTCGAGATTCCTCCGGACCCAACCAAGCCAGCTCAAGGCGAGAAGACTCGCGTGCACCCGCCAGGCTTTGGTGCTCCGTCTTCAGCAGCAGGCTGCTGCGCCGGGGCCGCTGCTTTCTCAATAGGCCATAACGCAGCCCCTCCTCGCATCACCCAGCCCAGAAGCAGATTCCGTGCACTTGCGGGGGGATGCATGAATCCAGCCTCTAGCGGTTTCCAAGCGGCTCCTTATCGTAGCTGCCAAAACAGCGGAAGGACTTCGACGAGCAAAGCCAGTGCCCCAGGCCCAGCAGCGGCGAGATGCAGAACCTTTAACAAACCTGGGGCGACGGCAGGATATACTGAAGCAGCAAACAGGCGGAACTACACAGGCCAACTGACTGTGAAGCCTCAGCCGCCACAACCGCTACAGACGGAGCAACGTGAATTGTGGCAACAAAAAACATCGTTTCAGCAAGTTGCGTCCGAGGCAGGGGTAGCACCAGTTGGGGATCTGCAGCGTCAAGCCCCTCCCCTGCTGCTTGCTGAAGGACTGCCTGAAGGGCATCGCGAAAACCTGGTAGACTATATCCCTATTACATTCTGCACGGCACCGACGGAGATGCCGCCTTTCAACGTAAGAAGCGAACATGTTTAGATATTGGCCTTGTTGGTGTGGTAGTTTGCAGCCTCTACAACGGCACGCTTAGGTGCCATGTAGAGCGCCACACGCTTCTGGGTGCAGGGTAGATAGGCCTTGGGACCAGGATGTGTTTGCATGTACATAGGCGGCGTACGCAGCTGCCCGGCACTTGTTCCTGCCTACGACCCTTGAAGAGAAGGGTTTGACGGCAAGTCGTTTGGCGCTGCGCTATTTCAACAGCACCCTTGTCTCTCTGCAGACTGCACTGGCAGAGACAGCACAAAATGTTTGCTGGAGCAATGGCTGTGAGCCTTTCTGCATGGACCTGCCTGCACACGGGCACCAACGTCTCTCGGCATTAGTTTGAAGAAATTCGTTTCAGGTTCTCACATAGGAAATGTCCAATCAATCTCGAATGCCACTTAGTTCATGTAGTGTATTTGGGGCACATACAATTCACAATACCTGCAGGCAGCTTGTACAATGCATTTGGCTCGTTGCTGCTGCCACAGGTTCTCCAGGAATGAGTGAGGCCCGATTCGTTGTAGAAGCCGCATGCATCCGCCTGGATGGGAAGCATCATTATGGATTTCAGCAGAGAAATGCTGAGGTATGCGTCACCGCGGACTATAGGAGCGGTTGATATATACTCTTGCGCATGTTCTTTCCAGTAGATAGCAGATGGGGGCAGCATAGTAATATAATATTGCACGAAGTGCTGCTGCTAATTCGTGCATGAAAGGAGCATAGCTTAGAACATACCGTGCGCACACACACCATCCGGCTGTTCGGTTTCTGCTAGAGGGGTGTTGGAAACAGCGCCATTCAGAACAAGCGTGTCGATGACGAGGGGCATCGCCACCTGTACATTGAAAGCAACGTGTGTATGGCGGTAGTCTCAAGATTTGTTGAACAGCGTCCCTGGGTGCATTCTTATCAGGTCTCCTAATTCATCAGCAGACGTAGCACCCGAGATTTGTCGATATCTGTGTGTGGGTACATTGCTTGTCAGGCGCACCGGCAGCGAAAGGCACAGCAGCAGCAAATGCGGCGATACCAAAAGCTGCGCCAGCGGAAGAAGAGGCGCATCGAATGCGGGAAGATTGTCAGCTCTGCAAGCGAAGCTGATGAACTGGAGGAAACATCCGAAGACAGTGAATGCGAGGCGACTGCCCCGAGGCAACCAGGGCTCCTCCTTGACCTCTCAAAAGCCAATATCTTGCCAGGCCCCCTCTTGAGTGTGCTGGAGGGAAATCCTGCAGCCAAGACGTCTAGCATTCCCTTTGAAAAAGCTCTGTCAATGAAAGAACAGCTTGGGCGCAATGATATATGGGCGTTTTCTCTTGACGGTAAAGCAGCTGGCGTGTCGCACTTTTATAAATACCTTTCCGGGGTGTTATGTGTTTTTGGGCCTATGGAGTGTGAAGTAGCTGCAGCGATCTGAATGCAGTGCAGGGTGCTGCAGCAGGAAGCGTCTTCTGCACACGTCAAATTTGGCTGGTGTCGGCTCGAGACACGTGCTGCGGTCCATTGGCTGTTGCCGTTGCTTTCGTTTTCAGGGCGCTTTGAAGATTGGTCAAAGATCCTTTTGGTTCGAAGCATGTGGCGTGGGGCGAGCCCTCACACGAGCTGCATAAAGGTTTCAGTGTTGGGTCCCTGGCCGGTGGCTCTAAACGCGGTTAGAGTACCTTTGATTCGGTTTGGCAATGGCCAACTCACTCAGGCCTCTTTACCAGCTCCGCCGCCGCTGCTTCTTCAGATTCGCCAGCTGCTGCAAGGAAGATGCCGTTCTATTGGCGGGGTTACAGCCGTTTGGGTCGGAAGACTTCACGATGAGCTTGCCTCAATTGAGGCGTGCCATCGGCTTTTTAAGGTGCATCTCGTCAGTAGAAAGGCAGCAGTCCTTATTTAAAATTGTGATTACAACACATGGAACAGACGACCCGACATCTTGGCCAGACCCTTTCCGTTCCCATGTCATTAAAAGTGTTTCTTTACGGCAGAAAACGTCTGATGACTTTACACGAAAATACACCCAAGCATTTACTGTGCGAACTGTGTAGGCTGAGATGGCGCTCAACGCGTTAACAGTGGAAGTAGGACTAAACGTGAAATGTTTGGACGCTGCTTCAATGGAGCTTGGCAAGGCGTGCGCTGCTCGTGTCCTTGGGCTTGGCGATCACGAAGGGAGAGACAAAGCAGCTTTTGACGCAGATTCGACGATCAGCCAACAAATAATGATGGTAAATGTCATTTGCGACTGGGTCCCTCCTGGATACCCCTCCTCGAAAAGATTCATCCGTGCCAACTTGCCTTCCCTACACAACTTCAGAACAGAATACGGGCAAATGGCGCTTCTGGTTGGTTTGTGCAGGATGTAAGCAGCGAAGATGCGGAGGCCGTAGTGTGTCATTGTTCCAATGGCGGAGGCAGCTGGATGCTAAACGAAGAGCAGCAACGGGTCCTCATTGCCATTTCGAGGTGGTTTCGTTACTCCGATGAGCGTCGCCCATTTGAATTGCGGGGAGAAACTCAGCGTCATGAGGAACAACATGAGGAGGTAGAGAGATCTGAAACAAAGACTCGTCCAGATCGAAATTGTCAAGACCTGCAACAAGATGGAGTATCTATCTTTTCGCAGGATAACCAGCACCCATCCCTCTGGTCGACGACTCAAGCTGATTCGTCTGCTATACAGGCAAGAGGCGAAGATTGTCGTAGTTCCATTCCCATGTGCGCCTCCGTGGCGGCACAGGGATGCATCACGGGCCCCTCAGCAGGGGCGTTGCCGGGTGATGAAGACGTCGCTGATCTCTGTCTTGATGCCGAGTACTTGGATGAAATTCATCGGCAAAAAGAAAATGGTGTAGCGGCGAATGTTGCTAGCGCAAGCTGCTGTGTGCCTACAACGGACTCATGCACCTTTCTGCCGAGCATTCTCAGCGAGGACGCGAAAGACGGTCTTAATGACCAGAAGCACAGGATGCCCCAGTCCTCTATCAGTGTCCCCAAATCCGGACGGGTTCCTCATGAAATCAACACACCCGGCAATACTCAGAACCGGACCAGTGGTCCTTCGGAGGTTCAGAAACTCCGCCATATTCGTTCTAAGCAGGCATGTGCAACCGGCGCATTCCAGCCTTCGGCTGTCTCTGTCGCCTTTTCATCATCACTGAATTCAACAGCAGCTAGCATGCCGACCTCCTCACCACCCGTGTTTCTCGTCCAGGGTGTCTTCGGCGCAGGCAAGACAACTTTGCTCGCAGCCACACTGGCAACCCTCTGCAGGTATGGGCGGCAGCATACGCATGCATTCTTCTTGTTCAACAGGGTTAAGGGCTTGAACATCCGTGTGTGCCTTGCAGCAATCGACGGTTTTGCTTCTTTTTGTATTCATGTGCTACTTAGGCTCCTGGATCTAGCGAAGAGCCGCAGCCATGTACTGTTGGTATGTGCAACTAATGCAGCTGTTGATGGCGTATTGTTGCGGCTGCTAAGGCAGTATGATTGTAACGACTTTGCCCGCATTGGCCGCCTCTCCGAGATGCAGCCTGAGCTGCTGCCGCACGCTATTTCCAGCAGCGCTGCTCGGAACTCAGCCGTGCATGAGTTCAAGACCGTTTTGACCCGTCTGCTAGCTGCACCGGGTGCCCGCCCGGCCCTTGCAAGCATGGCGAAAGAACTCCTTAGAGGCGTCGACAGTGGTGCTTTCCCTCCATCAATGCAGGTATTACAGGCAGCATACATAAATTGATCGCTTTGAGTAGGCGTTTTTGTATGCCGATGACTTCCGGTATTAGACGTTCTCTGTCTGGCCCTACATCTGCTTCCAGGTGTAGCTGCCGGTCTTTAAGTGAGTTGTGGCTGCTGGGTCTGTGCCTGTGCTGCAGCAATGGAAGCGGCGCCGCATCTGGGCGACAACATGCAGTTCGTTTGTAAGCAGTGATATGTTCTCTGCTGCTTCAGACGGCATAGCTGCAGGAACAGTTTTTCCTTTTCTGTTGATGGACGAGGCGTCGCAAGTTGCGGAGCCATTGGCAGCAGCTGTGTTGACGCGGGCTAATCCACTGCGGTGCATCTTTCTGGGTGACACACGCCAGCTGCCTCCGACAACACGTCTTCGAGGTCCCGTAGCGGGGACAGCCTCCTCTCTCTTCTCCCGTCTTCTCCACCGTGCAGCGCCACCGCCCGCGGTTTCTGAAGGCCAGAGAGCCTCAGCGCATGCTGTTGAAATGGGGGCAAACCCGTCTTGCCAGAGCAGTCGACTACCTCGATCAAATGCTCTTTTCAGTGTGTTTCAAATGCGGCTCCAATACCGCTGCCACCCCGACTTGGGTAGTTTGGCTGCGGAGTTGTTTTATGGGCGTTTCGTGGCTCACGGGGTGACTGCGGCTTCTCGGCAGTCGTTGCTGCCAGAATGGAAGGGCGCGCTGTGCTTGGCAGTTGTTCGTGGGAGTCGAGAAACAAAAGCTGGTCGGTCGCTCGTGAATGTGCATGAAGCAGTGGTGGTTGCGCGTCTGGTGCAGCATGCGCTGCATGGCAGCCATGCGACGAGCGTCCAAAGCTCAGGACAAGCGGGAGGCGGATTTCAAGCTGTGAGGCCCAGAGCGGAGGACTTGGGCGTCATCTGCTTCTATCGGGCACAGGCAGAGGAGGTCAAGAGGCAGCTTCTCCGACTCCTGCCGAAGGCAGTGGTAGATTCGGTACAGGTTTCCACCGTTGATGCCTTCCAGGGGTCAGAGAAAGAAGTCATCTTCCTCTCTCTCGTGCGTTCAAATGCACATCTGTACGGCTCAGCTGCAGGACAGCAGCAATTAATACGTGGAGGCACCCACGACTTCCTCACTTGTCCTCATAGAGTTTGCGTTGCCTTGACGCGGGCCAGAAGGCAGCTCGTTATTGTTGCTGCCGACACATTTCTTAAGCACCAAGGTGGCCTCTGGTCACATGTTTGCCGCCGAGCCACTCAAATTCACATTTAGACCTTTTTGTTTGCCACCCACCCTATGACTATTTGTGCCATTTCTAACTGCATCATCGTTAACGCCGACAACAGCTGTTAGTGCGTCTACACGAAAACAGGAAAAGTGGCTGGCTATCTCGTTTCTTCTGGTAAGGCTTTATGGCCTTAGATACAGTGTCTGTTTAGTCAGCGCTATGATTTCCACGTATTAGCAGAGACGTAAAGTTCGTTGAATACTACCGTCTATGCATTGTGTGCCTTAGGGCAATCGCTCTGTTGTGCATTTTTTTTGAGGCAACAAGGAAAGCTGCAACAGCACAATTACAGGTGCGGATGATTCTACTGAGTCCTCCGGCCGCAGCCGTTGCTGTTCAGGTCCAGGTGCAATGAAGTGAAGGCAATGCACGGCACCCGAGCTCAAACAATTCATAAAAAGCAGTGAAGCGCACGGCTATGAGGCCTCAGATTACCGCCAAAAGTCTGAGACAGCCCATCTGCGTGATGATGGGCAATGGCCTTCGTTGGGCGCTTCCCCAACTGCGCTGCAAGGTCAGGGGCATTTGCCTCCATGGAGGTTCTGCATTGGATATTGGATGAACTTTGTCTGATTTCCGCTACCCCCGCTTCAGTTTGCTTTGCTGTTTGCAGATGTGCCTCTCTGTCTTGAGGCATTTCTACAGCACGCGCCGCCTCCCGGGTATCACGAATAAAACATATACTCATATGAGTTATCAACCCAACTGCATATCCGGCGATTCGCTGGCCTCGTAGAAACACCCGGAGGGCCCCCAATCCACATGCATACACTTAAGAAGGGGCCCTTTTGTTCTGGCTGCTGCAGATATAGCAGCTGCAGCATAATCATCTCCTGTTGCCGTCCCACCTGCTGATGCAAGTGGAATTTCTGCAGCAGGATGAGCAGCAGCAGCTGCTGCTGCAGGCGCTGCTGCTGTCGCTGAGCACGGCGACGCCTCGCTGTGAGAAGATATCCTTGTATCTTGAATAAGTAATAGAACTATTATTTCACGAGGTATACATACACGCAATAAAACATAATAATCCAATTTAGATATAATATAAATAAAGAAAACAAATAATGACATGCATGCGTACACATATATAAAGAATAGGTATACAGCAGCACAGCTCCTATCAGAGCGCGTAGTTGCATACCAAACGCTGTCTGAGCCATTTTACTTTTCTTCCAACAAAATCCATTTCAGCAGATCTTCCGGTGTTTCTGCCCTTCCAATTTCTTGCACTTGGGCCCAAATACGGGGCCCCCCAGAAAAAGGGCCCACCGCCGATATACAAGGGCCCCAGATATGGAGCCTTAAGAAGAGGAGGAGCCCCCGATGACCATAAACCGAGCTCCCAGAAGGAAGGTGTTAGTTAACAGGAGGCAGACACTCCAATTATAGCAG
The DNA here is from genome assembly GCF_000499605.1 of Eimeria maxima. Classification (NCBI taxonomy): domain Eukaryota; phylum Apicomplexa; class Conoidasida; order Eucoccidiorida; family Eimeriidae; genus Eimeria; species Eimeria maxima. The sequence continues at coordinate 8,132 of NW_013566725.1, read as the reverse complement.
AGAACTCGCTGCCGGTTGCTGGACCCTTCTGCTCTTGAAACGTGCATGCACGACCAAATAAAGGGTCCTCATTTGTGGGCCCCCCATTGAACGAACCCTTAGAATAGGGTATCCTTAGAAGAGACTCCTCTCGACGAGTGGCCCTGGTTAAGAGGATCCACCCCTTTAGAGGCCCCATAATAAAAGGGACCCGAATTGGGGCCCCCTTATGGATTTATTCTTTGGCGACGATGAAGCTTTTGACACGATCGCAGCCTCTGTCTAAGGCGGGGAGGCCTGTGGCACAGCAGCAACAGCAGCAGGCATTTGAGGCATGCTTGCAGATTCTTGTCTGTCTCCTCCCCCAGTCGTCGTTATGCCCACGAATTTCTTGTTAATGTTCTGCAAAGCCCAAATACACAAATGGAGGGCCGCCAGGAGAAGAGAAAGAAGACAAAGAGGAAACATTGACACAGAAGACAGGCAAATATGGCTAAATAAAGAAAAAGACAACAAAAACAAAATATAAGAATATTGACACATATAGGAGGCCTACCCTTATCCGTGTTAAGCTGATCCTTCAGCGTCGCATTAAAAGACAGTTGGTTCTGCAGAGACAGAAGAGAAGACAGCCGACACAGAAAGGTTTAGAGGGAGTGGGGGAGTCGAGGGGGGAAGGGGTCTCTGTCCTATTCGCTGGTCTATATGTTTCTGTATTCCCTTTCTTCCTCTGTTTACATCCCTTTTGTCTACATTTCTATTCCCTTTTCTTACTTGATCATTAGAAGGAAGGGAAATAAGACAAACAGCATCATCTCCCTGGCCAACGACGAACAGTCCGGGGACAGACGCCACCAATTGCCTTATCTACACAACAGCAGACCCACCCGATGCAAGTTCAGGTATACATACAGCTAAAAATAAAGAATTCCATAGCATACAACACATTGATACAAGAAGCATGCATCGATAGGAGGAGACAACAAGCAGAAAACGAAGAAGAAATAGACATTAAGTCATGAACAGGAAGAATTATTCTCCTCCATAAAAGAATAAAGGCATAAAAGAAAATTAAATAAAAAAAGAGAAAAGAAAAAAGAAATAAAAAACAAATAAACGTACATCTGTGCATCCTGCATGCGCCATTGGTGTCTCCAAATCACAGCCGTAAAGTTTTCTCCATTCTTCGGCGATCTCCGACAGACGCACTCCTTGGACACCCTGCATAACAACACCAATAAACAAGTTAGGGTTTAGGGTTTAGGGTTTAAGGGGTTTAGGGCTTAGGGTTTATTATGATCCTGTGCTGTAATGGATAGATGAGAGGGAGAATAAAACAAAAAGAGTCTTCCTGCTGCTGTTGCTGCTGCTGCTGTTGTTGCTGCTGCTGCTTACATTCTCAGAAAGCATTTGGGCGTCTTGCATTGCCTTCCAGCGGCCCTGCTGCTGCAGCTCCTGTAGATCGTCCTGTTGTTGCTGCTGCTGCAGCTGTTGTTGTTGCTGCTGCTGCAGCTGCTGCGAGGGATCGTTGCTCATCCGCTGCAACAAATGCTTGGCGTGCTGCTGCTGACAGAGCCTGGCAACCAATACGTATACCAGCCTGCAACAGCAGCAGCAACAGCAGCAGCAACAGCAGCAACAGCAGCCCGATACCTATTCCTACACGAATAAACATCGCCGAATTCCTCTTCCCTCGGGGGCCCCAAATGGTAGTAAGATGCAGCGGACCGTTGCAGCATGGCTAGCTAGCTAGCTGTCCCTCTAACTAGCTAGGGAGCTGCTCGTAGAGGGCTTACCTATGCACATTTGACCTTAGGGCGGCTGTAGTTGCTGCAACATCCGCTGCTGCTCTTGTTGCAGTTGCTGTTGCTTGTGTTGTCGAATCCGGTATAGGTGCTTGCAAGGAGCCAGCAGCAGGAGGTGCTGCAGTGTCCCTTGTGCGGCTGTTGCCGGGTGCCGATCTGCTTAGGGTGGACAATAGGCGCTGCAGCAGCTGCAGCAACTGTTGTCCTTGAGCTTGTTGTTGCTGCTGTTGCTGTTGCTGTTGCTGCTGCTGCTGCTGCTGCTGCTGCTGTTGATGCTGTTGCGGCATCTCGAGCTGCGGCGTAGAGCTTTGCGGGGCGCTCACTTGCTGCTGCTGCCGCTGCAGCTGTCTGTGTTGCTGCTGCTGCATCTGCTGCAACTGCTGCAGCAGCAGCAGCAGCAAGTTCCTCTGGTTCTGCTGCTCAGAAGTTATTTGGCGGCTGTTTCCAGTAAGACTGGCAGCAACAGCAGAAACCTGCGGAAGGACACAGATTCATCAACTGAGCGCGGAGCTGCTGCTGGTGCTGCCGCGTCTGCTGCTACAGCAGAGCACCCGCAGCAGTAGTCATACTAGCAGCAGCAGCAGACCCAGGAGAATAGGAACAACGTTACAGTATAGCTGTTGTTCCCTTAGGGGTTCACCGTTTCGTTTGTTCGCACAGCTGCAGCAGCAGTAGTAGTAGTAGTAGTTGTTGTTGTTGTTGTTGCTGTTGTTGTAGGTGCCGGCGTAGGTGGAACAGGACCAGCAGAAGGGGCAGGAGCAGGAGCAGCAGAAGCTGGTGCTCCCGCAGCAAGAGGAGGAGCAGCAGGAGTGAGGGTTACTAAATTAGTATGCTCAAGATGTTGTCTTGTAGCAACTCTTATCTCCTTGCCACTATCAAAGAGCAGCAGCTGTGGCTCAGCTTTAATTAATTCGTCTACAGATAGACAATTTATTTCCTCCATACGCTGCGATAGGGACTCGCCTGATGGTGCAGCAGCAATGACAGCAATACACGGCAGCAGCTGCTTCTGCTGTTGCTACTGTTGGTGATTCAACTGCTGCTGGCAATGGTAATGATACAGGGGATCAACTAGCACCAGCAGGAGCAGCAGCAGCACCGGCACCAGGACTACGAGCAGCAGCAGCAACAGCAGCAGCGTTTCGATAGCAGAGGAGACTCACCGTATATGTGTCTCCATTCTCTCTTCAGTGCAGAGACCGGCAGCCCTGCGGTGAGGAGACGATAGCGTCGCCGTGCTGCAGCAACAGCAGGAGAACGCAGCAGCTGCTGCAGATACCGGCGTACGGCAGTGGCAGCAGCAGCAGCTGCTGCTGCAGCAGGCGCAGCAGGGAGTGGGGAGGAAAGACCAGAAGGACAGGCCGAACGCGGCAGAGAATGGGTCCCAGCTCCCATATCTGCACTCTGCTGCTGCAGCTGTTGCTGCTGCAGCTGCTGCTGTTGCTGTTGTTGTTGCTGCAGGAGAAGTTGGAGCTGGCTATCGAGCTGCAACAATAGCAGTAGCTGCTGCTTTAACTGAGCTGCGTCCTCCTCCACAGCATCCCCTTGCTGCTGCTGCTGCTGCTGCTTGCTGCATAGCATCTCGCTGAGGTCTTCGTTCTTCATCCACTGCAGCCGCTGCTGTTTGCATGCAGCCCGTACAATATTCACTAATCGCTTCCGTAGCTGCAGCATGGCCTCCTGTTGCTGCTGGGCAGCCATGATGCGCTGCTGCTGCTGCTGTTGCTGCTGCTGCTGCAGAGTTACTCCAGCGCTGGAGAATAAGGGCCTTTGAGCAGCAAGCAACTCCGCCAGTAGTCCATCAGCAAGCGCCTTCTGCTGCTGCTGCTGTTGCTGCTGTTGCTGTTGCTGCTGCTGCTGCAGAATCGACATTTCTCCTCTGCCAGCGCATATGCGACCGCTTTCTGTTGCTGTAAAGCAAGTGCACACACATAACAGCAGCAGCAGCAGCAGCAGCAACAGCAGCACGACAATATTAAACGAGTGCTATCTATAAGACGAAAGGAAAAGTGATTAAATAATTTCTTTGTTTTTTTCTTCGCTATTTCTTCCTTCGGTCTTCTCTTCTTCTCCCTGCAAGCTGACCTCTTCTGCCGCTGCTGTTGTTGCTGCTGCTGCAGTTGCTGTTGCTGCAGTTGCAACTATAGTGTTTTCGTCTGCCCTTCTGGCACCACCTCTGCTTACCTTCCGCGCCTAGAGTTTCAAGTGTTTGCTGCTGCTGCCGCTGTTGCTGCTTGTGCTGCTGTTGCTGCTGCTGCCTCTCGCCCGCGCCTAATAGTTGCAGCAGTTGCTGCAGACGCTCGTCTCCGGCCATACTGCCTGCTGCATCCCGAAGTACTCTTTGCTGCGTTTGCGGCTGCAGTCGCTGCAGCAACTGCAGCAGCGTTTGCTGCTGCTGCTGCTGTTGCTGTTGTTGCTGTTGCTGTTGCTGTTGCTGAGAACTGATCTGCGGGGCTTGTCTGCTGAGGGCGGAGTTCAATTTTTGCAGGACTCCAGCGGAGGGCGCACCTTGCTGTTCTGCGACTGTTGGTGCTGCTGTCTGCTGCTGTTGCTGCTGCTGCTGTTCCAGCAGGCGCAACAGAGCCTCGGCGGAGGACTTAGTTACCTGCGAATTATTGACAGAATAGCCACCGCGGGGGCAAGTCCAAAGGCCGCCTAGCCACGGCCCTTGCTGCTGCTGTTGGTGCTGCTGCTGCCGATGCTGCTGCTGCTTATGCTGCTGCTGCGCGCCGACAGCAGCTTCGAGAAGCGAAGCAGCTGCTGCTGCTGCAGCAGGAGGACCGCCGAGGCGATGTATATCAAGAGCATTTGTTCCGGATAGCAGCGGCGCGGTGGCTACAGCTGGTGCTGTTGGTGCTGCTGCGGCTGCACCGGTTGCTGCTGCGCCTACTGCTGCTGTATAGATAGGCGCTGATAATAAAGCAGAGCTGCTGCATGCATGCTGCGCTGCTGCTGGTGTCGGTTGCCTCCTGAGGGAGTTCGGTATATACTGCGGCCCCTCCGGCACAGACACACCCTCAGCAAGATTTAGCTGCAGCAAACACAAACATAACAGCAGCAGCAGCAGCAGCAGCAGCAGATTATTGTTGTTTGCTGCTGCAGCACCTCCAGTGCTGTATTTGTGCTCATAATGCTGCAGCAAAATTTCAACATTCCTCTACGCTACTGCAGCCGAACTCCCTTCTCCCTACAGCTGCTGCTTCTGCTGCTACTGCTACTGCTACTGCTGCTACTACTACTGCTACTAGGAATTGCTGCTGCTGCTGCTGCTATTGCTGCTGCTGCTGCTGCAGCTGTTAACTAACAAGAAGAGTGCCATTTTTTCTTTGTAGTACAACTTGAGGGAGAGTCTCAAGGAATCCAAAAAGATCGGCGGCGTCGGCAGCAATTTGAAATCGGCGTAAATCGGCTAACGCGCTATACTTCTCCTGCATGCAAATATACATATATATATACATTTACTGCTGCTGTTGCTGCTGCTGCTGTTGCTTTTGCTGCTGTTGTTGTTGCTGCTGCTCGTGCTGCTGCTGGTGCTACTATTGGTTACCTTGATCATGGTGGTACTGCTGCTCGGGTTGCTGCTGCTGTTGCTGCTGCTGCTGCAGAGTTTACCTGCCATAGTTTCGGGAGTGCAGCAAATGGAACACCTTCGAATGGTTGGACGTTGGAGGCATCTGCTGCACCCTCTTGTACAGATTGCTGCTGCTGCTGCTGCTGTTGCTGCTGCTGCTGCTGCTGTTGAACTGCTGCGTCTGCAATGAGGGCGAAGAGGAGGTTACTGAAGAGATGGGCTTCAAAGGATAGGAGAGGACGAACGTAATAAATGAATGGACCAGAGGCTTGCTCCT
>NW_013566724.1:0-18813 GCF_000499605.1 Eimeria maxima | reverse complement strand
TCCGATGGCCCGGCGAGATGCACAAGTGAATGCTCGCCATTCCCACGCAGTGGCATTCGCTCCACATCCAGTGGGAATACCTGACGGAGGCAGCGACGCATACACGCTCGAGACGGCAACATGTCTCCACCCACTTCCTGCGTCATCGTAAGACACAACTGCTGGTGCACTAGGAGCCGACATGCGGAGTTCCATCTGGGCGCTTCCACCTCACCAAAATGCATCACTCAGAATTGCGAAATATTCCGAGGAAAATAACAAATGGTTATTGAGTTGACGTGCCCTTTCGCATGTCCCGCCTCACGTAATAGCACGGCGAAGGAAGGCGCGCTTTCACGAGTATGCCACGATGAATTCTATACGCACTTCCTGTGTTCCCGCAAGGCAGAACTGCTGGCGCAACGCATGTGTGCCCATCCGCCAAGGTCTGTGGCCATCTATGCACCAACATGTAGCAGCTGCAATTCGGATACAGGATAGCCATGGCAATATGACGTCCCTGAACACCCAAGCAGAGTCTAATCGGCTGCGAAACGGGTGCCGCAAGCAATCGAGACAAAGAATGATACATGCCGCAAGCTGGTAGAGGAACCTCATCGACAGCCGCTTCTTGCATAATCTGTAGTCTAGGGGAATCGCCAGGCAAACGGTACGTACAGCCAATTTCGCACTAAACCGACTTCAGCGATATACGGTCACGACAAATATGTTGCTTAGGGAAATGCTCGACAGCACAAAAGGCAGACAGTAGGCCAATGGATTTGGTGGTGCAGCACATCCCGTTGGAATCATACTTCATGTGTGGCAGTGTGGCACAAGGTGCAACCGTAAATCTATGGCGTAATTCTAGTTACCCCCTATGGCAGATACCACCAGCAGCTGGGGACGCACGTCCTGCGTGTTTGTAAATGAAAACTGGTGGTGCCCTGAGTGTCTTCAAGCTGCGCTTCCCTCTGCGGGCCTCCTTCATGCAAAACCTCACCATGGGTGCAGTGGTAACATGGCAGCACCCAAAACGTTTGCACAATGTAGCGATCAATGTTCTTCCACACATATAAATCCAAATTGCAGACAGGTATGAAACCCCTGCATTCACACCTATCGGGCGCATGCAGGAACGGATCCGTGCTGTGCATAAGCAGTTGTTATCGGTAGCATCGGAGGCCCTGTAGGGGCATGAAAACAGCCTTTAAGCCTCATTCATGTGCTCAGCTATCAGATAGATTTAATAGTGATGAAAGGCCACATGCTTCCGAAGGTAAAAGCTAAGCACTTTGTTTGCGTAACTGTTCTCCTAAGAAGCGTAAGGTAGAGGTTAGATGCACAGTTGGAGGTGCACTAAGGGCAGTGAGTGATAGCATTAGCAAATGAAATTACGACACCAAGTGTTGCGACGCTGACTGCTTCATTTGTTGCACGCTCAGATCGCCTGCCCATCCGTGCAAACACAGTGCCTGCTCAAATCTAAACTGCTACAGTGAAATATGATGCCTTCCATCACTGACGCAATGTGCACAATGCATATTCGACCAATAATTCAGAAACCACGAATATTTCTCAACGATCTGCCTGCCACAGTTTGAAAAGAACTGTAGACACATCGGCACTACAGCAAGACCCCATTCGCTGGTCAAAGGTGCCACACACACACATGTAGCATCAGATGGGCCTAAGTCGCACTGCAGTCGAATTGTCGCTGACGGGAACCTATCCTCTGCTCTCCCCACGTTCAATTGCTCCCACGCCAACTACAGAAAATCACTAGTGGGAACGAAAGAAGCTATTGCTGGTGGGCGAAACGCATTACCAATTTCTGGAGAGGTCATGATTTGGGAGGTGGACGGTTGTACGGACGCAATTATCAGAACATTCGGCTAGAAGTTCCCAACTTAAGATACTCCACAATGGCCACAAAACGTCATCTCCGCAAGCTGCAGGACACGTACAAGATATGGTCATTGCACAAATGGCACCAATACAACGCACAGGACAGGATTGTGTCAGTATTCGTCAACCTTGTACTAGGGCGTGGGACGCGCCGCAGTTCGCAAGTATTGGTGCGGCATATTGGCACTAGTAGCGCCAGATTCTGCAACCAGAATATGATAACTGTAGCTAGAGGCTCAGCGAAAAGAAAGCTTCGTGCCCTTGTGCTCTGCTCTTCCTGACGCCAAAGGATTGATGAGTACAGGGCTGAACAGCAAAAGCAACTTCCTGCTGCGAACATCGGGAAATGGACACACCTGTATAGTTCACGCTGACCAGCTAACACAAGCTAGTCTCCAACGTAATACCAGCGAGTTCATTTGTAGTTAATAACGCACTGCCTGCTGCCGCTGCCGGAACGGTTTAGAGCTCCCTTGTTCCGAAAGCTGATCGTTTGCAATAAATACGGTGTGGCAATGCTGCACTTCCTACACGGAACAACAACGCATGAGTACATCTACGAACTACAAAAATACTGGAACATCTCTTACTGTATCGCATCTGCTGCTTGAGAGGCAGGCCTCTTCACAGAAGTTGCTTTATAGCATGAGCAATGTGAGCCGACGCTAAGGACGGTGCGTATTCAGAACCAAGGCTCTGTCTTTGCAACCACGTATACCCTCCACTTCGTTCATAATGCGCCTGCTATTTCTTTCACTTTGATGTCCACTAAATGACTGCTGTTGGACATTTGTAAACCACTGTATGGTGTGTCTCTTCACGCACGACCTAAGCCGAAAAAATACGCCCTTGAAGCTGACTACAATGCACACAGTAGGCTGTAGACACTTCGCTGGCAGAGCAGATCCCTTGTTGCCTACATCTGCATATATAACAGATTCTCTTAGGTGCCTCATTCCAAAGTGTCAGGCGTTTTGGCTTACTGCCTATCAATCGCCGCTGTGTTAGCCCCATGCGAGCGACTCAAAACCAGCAAAAGATACTTCTGACATGCGTCAACTGCTGCGGAAAAGTTGTCCAGCCCTAATGCTAGCGCACTGAGGTCCCTGCGATAAACAGAAAATTATTCTTGAAACTGCATCTTATCCTGATACAGGACGGCCTATCGAGTTAGTTTAGCACCAGGATCGAACCAAGGTTCCTGCACAACCCATACGCATTGTCTTATATCTTGTTTGCTGAACAGCCCATGCAGCCATTGAAAGGCGGGGGTGCAACCAGGGTGTTTTAATGATATGGGACGCATGCACCAAGGCAAAAGCAATGCAATATCAGACCTATCTGCGGTGAACGATACGACACTGAAGGCACAGGCAGCCTCACTTTCTGGTGCGTTAAGCGATACCGATGCGCAATTGCATCGCATCACACCACTTCTATCCAGTGCCGCTGACGAAGAGAAGCATTTTAAACAGACGATGCGTACTTCAAGCAGCTCGCCCCTGCCCGCCTGTGGATTTTCTGTGTGGGGTTCTTGGCGTCCAATGATGGGGATCTGCGTTTGTGGAACGTCTTTCCCCGGCAGAGGCCCGCACTCTCTGCAAATTGAAGACCATGAAATACTCACGTAATGCTGCCTTGTGCTGGCTCTCTGAGAGCCCGGTAGGGGTTTCCAATGAATGCCCCGCTATGGGCACGCGAATTGGGGGCCCTCTAGTTTAACTCTACCTCATATTGAGACCATCCAAGGATCCTATAATACGCGAACGCTTCTCCATCCCCTTGCACAGCGTGCGACGTAGTCCACGGCGCATGTGACTCGTCCTAGCAGAGAGACGCAGGGAGGTACGTCCTTTCAATGCAGCGAGTGACCTGCACAACGCATCACTACCTGCCACAGCAGGCACGTCAAAACACGAAAACTAGAAGCCGCACGGATGTAATTACAGGTGACAAATAATTTATCAACGAGTCGCTGGGCAAGTAATTGGCACTAAACGCACTGTACCGCAGTAATAAGCAAGTCACCTTGAGCATTTCTATAGGAATCACAGAGTAATCGTAGACTGGATTTCCTGAAGTGTGCATGGTGTAGTCAGATGCACACGCTATAATGTAGGATATTGTACCCTCACCATTATTACAGCAGGGGATTTAAATTCTAGCTTTCACCAGTTGCTGCAACGTTATATAGGGAAGGCCGTGCCTCTTATTAGGTGACGCAGTTCACACTCCAGCAAAATGATGCATGCGTACTAACTGCGGCAGTTGGGTGAAGGGGGCCAAAAGAGTTTGTTCTCTTTCGATAACGCGAATGCACTCGGTATCTCGCAATCCGCAAGGACAGTTGTTCCCCGTGCATTCCCCTCAGATTCAGCCGACATTTTGCGAAACCCGTTTGAAACACGCACTTTCTGAACCGATGGTTGAATCGCATCTCGATTATATAGAACTTTTGAAAGTGCCACGACAAGCGGGTTCGCCACTTTCACAATAACCTCCAGCAAGGCAAGCGCTATATAACTTACAAGTCCACGATACCCTTTTCAAAGCGTCAAGCACATCTAGTGCACTAATTGCTGTTGGTGGAACGGCACGGCAAAACACAACGTGGGCTTGAATTTAAAACAGGTATGTGAATGCTATTTTACATCGACTGGCACGGAGTCGCTTCGAGGGCTGTGGTTGAGCGGCGAAATATACATGTAGAAGTGTCTATGCATTCAGCACAAGATGTGTATGATTACAGTTGCTAAACGGAGCTGTCAGAGCATATGCATCAAGTTCATAAAGAAATGCGCGTGGTTCGCCGGCCGCATTAGGTGCTCTGAACTCGGGTGCAACTCAGAGCTGTGCTAGTCCGTCAGTGCTCGCCTGGCAGACCTTCCGCTAAGCACTTGACCTATTCATCATATAGCGCTGGGGGCCTTTCTATGGCATTGCATACATGTTTGCACTGTGCTGCTTAAACCTCCTCAGGCTGTCACCACTGCAGGCCACATGAAAACGGCAAACAGTAGGGCACGTGTTGTCTACACCGCATTCATGGAAAAGGTCCCGCACCAAAATAGCGATGCTGTCCAGGCAAAAAATGCCCTTTGACAGCATGATGCGCATATCCCAAATATTTCGCACAAGCTTGTTTCAAGACAGGCTGTCAACCATCACCGACTTGATTTAAAAGGTCGAGGAGTATTTGTTGGCCCTTCAGGCACCTTCGAGTCCTAACCGTACTAACCGTGCTAGGTACGCATCCAGAACAGTACTTTAAAATACTGAGAGACGATCCCTGGATCGAATTATTCAGGGGCTGCGGAGGAGCCTAGAGAGAACCAGTTACAAACCCCTCCCGCAATACGACCTCTCCAGCTACGCATTATGGAACTAATCAGCATATCATATGTCGCAAAAAATGACTAGTGTATGACGTATGGTTAGCATCTCTACCCACAATCTAAATCCACGAAACGTAAGCAGTCCAGCTGCACCAGGTACATACATGCAGCAGACCCATTTGCGTGTTGTTGGAATCATACCAGATAGGCCGTGCTGTGAGAATTCGGCGAGTGAGTATCCCAGATGTACGGCACACTGTTTTTAAGCTACTGTCACTGCATTGGTGCGTTGCTCTCTTTGGGGCCTGACATACGCAACTCTGAATAGGTTGGGTGAGCAGACTGCCGGTTAACAAAAGGGCGAAATACAACTAGAGAAAAGTGTGCAATATGCAATTTACGTTGCACACGTGATCCACGTCCCACGTGCATGGGTGTCGCCGTGTCCGCGTGCGTGGGTGACCGGAAGGCGTTGTCTGTGGGGCTGCAAGTCGAACGCTAGGTTTCTCCGTTTTGAAAGTAAGCATCAACTGGACACTTGCGGAAAGCGGCTTTCAATAACTTTGTTACTTGACTAGCGCTACCCTGACTCCCTGTACGGTCCTCTCGCAGCTACGTCTCTGTGACAGGGTTACGGGGGTCGGCGGTTCGCCAACGGCGTCAGTCGAAATGTGTGTGAGAAGCGGTTAAGCAGGCATATGTGCAAATTCAACAAGGCACACCATGGCTTTAGTATATCGGAGAGGTATAATGTTCATTGGGCGCAAAAGCAACGCAATAAGAGAGTCCTTGTTTAGGTTTGTTGACTCGATGTACACACTTGCTGGAACATGCATGCATTCGAGGCTACACAATAACACCTTTGACAGCCGTGGCAGCCCAAAGACAACACTTCTATGGACATCGACGGCCAAGTAAAACTAAAAGTGCTGCTTCGCACGAAATGCACAGCTCGTCACAATATTCCCTGGCTGTGTGCCTCAGTGTTGTATAGAGTCGTGCATCAGTGTGAATTCTGTATCGTTTTGTTTGATGCGCCCCTCCTCCTAGGTAAGGACACTTCACTGAGAAGTAAACGTGGTTTTGTCCTAGCCTAACTGTAACGATTGAGGAGCTACTGCTCGCTCAGTACGTCTCCTACTGAGCTAATTTGGAAAAGCAGAATTAGGGGAACGGCTGTATGTTGTAGAGGCGTTGACTGTTTATCGTAGCCCCACTTTAGAATCATTCCATGCAAACCCACCTCCTGCACTGTTGGCTGGCCTCATACAGGTTGGCAATGGGCAATGTGCAGTTGCAAGACGTGTAGAACTGGACTCATACTACTTTCTGCCGGCGCACGGCGGCCCGTAAAGCAACTAACGTTCGTTGAGGCCCCTCCACCCACTTCCTTAAATCGCAATACGTTGTAGCAAATGCAAGCCTACACTTCACTCCAGTTCTAAGGCCAATGCATGCCGCCTACTCGCCGTGTGCGTTTACACGTTGCAGTAGAGCATTTACGCCTCTATAAGCGCACAAACTGTTTCATGCGCGGCCATGCCTGCAGATATTTACGGTATTTCGCAGCCAACACCGTCTTGGGGAGTTGTACACCGCTGCTAGGAGCAAGTGCAGCGTCATGTTTGAAAATGATGCCTACCTAGTATTTTGTTTGGAGGAGATGCCAAAGGCTCATAGCATACAAACGCTGAAATCTGCCGGGCAAGTGTCCACGCACAATCTGATTAAGCGATGTCTCATGCAGTGTTAGGCGATGCCACGGAGGCCGGGCTGCAGTGTTACACTGTGGACACCTCCGGCAGCATAGACTGATTCTGCGTTTTGCAGAGTGAATTGCTACCCACGTATCCTTTAAACACAAGCCAATTCGAGCCCTGCTGCCCGCAGTGCAATTGCTCCTAAGGGTGGTTTCTCTTCGCAGCACCCGCCATCATGTCTAGGAAAAGCCGTATGAATCACACATCTCTCGCTTTGAATAGAATGTCTTTTAGTGCAGCGTATACCGTCAGCAACGCACATGGTCTATATTCGCCAAACGCACTCTGTGCTGTCGTTAATTGGGGACACCCAACAAAGGATACAACTACATACACGCTGTTTCGTACATCGGGGGCGTTTCGCCACTCCACATGGGACTCGTTGTAGAGCAAGCCTCACGGAAAACCAAATGCATCAGTGTGCATTTCCTAGAGGCGTTATCTGCGAAGAACGTACTTGCTGACCCACACAAACAGCCCAAAAATGGTCGGTGCTCCCTTGTAATCGAAATGGTGAATTTATATCGTGTAGTTACAAACCAAACGGAGGAGCAGACGGCAGTGTTCCGTACAAGCTGCGCGCGTTAAAGCCGCCAGCATGGAATGGCGCCTTCTTCCTTTCCGCGTGTGCGTCTGCACGCTAGACCTTAGATGTTCTCATCTGTAGTCGCTCTGAAAAGCAACAGGACGCGGTCCAAATTGCAAGGTGAACCATTCGGTAGCTCACAGGCTTCGTGTGAACATTCGTGAAAAAAACACACGGCAACAAAGATACGGGGAATCGGTATTTGTGCACCCACCAAACGGAGAATCTGCCGAGACCACCCTCCGGCAACTGAGGATTGCCTTTCCTTTGAGCGCAGTTTAAACGAATCAGCCTGGCCTATTCAGGCACTCCCGACAACTAGATTTTGGTGAACGTGACTAAGAGAATACAGGGAAACATGAACTCGTAAGCCATATTCGTTGCACATTAAACGCCATAGCTCGTCGTCGTACTTGCAGCATGCATGGGCTCCACCCCCCCGACGACTTACAGACTGCGCACCATCACAGCAAAAGCATGCCTACGTGAAGAAAAAGCTCAATTCGCCAACGCGTCACGTTAAAGGCACAGCGCTATTCTCCAATAGACCAATAGACACCAATAGACCACTACACGTGGCAATTCCGAGGTTGCATGCAGATACCAAAAACCAAAACATGCAAACAACGGATACGCAGCAGCTTCACTAATTAACCTAGCCATAAAGATAGCATAGCAGCCAGATGGAGCTTGTCTCAGCACAGCCACGCTAGATAACCATCACGACACAATGGAGTCCATCACAAGCATGAGATGTTAACGATGAAACGTAATAGAACGAGAAACAAAACCAACACATTGGCAAACGCAATAATAGATGAAACACCTGTGGCTGGTTCTAGGGCTTGCAGATTGCACTGCCTCCATTGCATGACCACTTACAGCCTGCATGCCAGCCCAGCAAGCCAACCAGGACCCGGATCTCATCACTAACGCTACTGCCCAATATTACTAATCCTGATTACAGATTGATTTCGTGTAACGGCAAGGGTTCGCGGTAATACCCAGCAGTGGTGGCGAACGTAGGCCAGACGACAAATCTAGGTTTTCCAAGGGCTTGCCGGCAGAGCCAGGGCATCTGCATAGTGCCATGATGTCCTGAGCAGAGAGACAGCGGTTTGGATACGTACTGCCTGCAGTTGATCCCAGGAGAACGCGTCCACCGCGTCAGTCACCAGAGTTAGATTTCGAACGTAATAATGAGAGAATGAACACAAAGGCATCGACAAACGCAATAAAAAATGAAACACCTGAGGCTGGTGTTAGGACCTGCAGATTACACTGCCTCTGTTGCATGACCACTCACAGGCTGCGTGCCATCCCAGCCCGTCAAACAGAACCCGTCCGTGGAGGTACTGCCCAAATCGTATTAATCCCCAAGAGATATTTGTTTTCGTTCAACAGCTAGAGCTTCCGATAATGCACAGCCGCTATGGTCAAAAGTCAGTGAGGTGAGAAATCCAGGTTTTCCAAATGCTGCATCTGCAGGCAGAGCCAGAGCACCTGCATGGTGGGGTGATGTCATAAACAGAGACAGTAGGCAGTGGGAAACCATCCTCTAGACTACGTCTAGAGTGCGAGATAAGCCAATTGGAGTGTAAGGTTTGGTATGGATACATACTGCCTTCAGTTCATCCCAGGTGAGCAAGTCGATCGGGTCCGTCACCAGAGCTAGATTTCGAAGATAAAAGGTAATAATGCGAGGGTGAGCACAAAGGTATCAGCAAACGCAATAAAAGATGAAACACCTGTGGCTGGTTGTAGGACTTGCAGGTTGCACTGCCTCTATTGCATGACCACTCACAGGCTGCGTGCCATCCCAGCCCGTCAAACAGAACCCATCTGTGGAGGCACTGCCCAAATCGTATTAATCCCCAAGAGATATTTGTTTTCGTTCAACAGCTAGAGCTTCCGATAATGCACAGCCGCTATGGTCAAAAGTCAGTGAGGTGAGAAATCCAGGTTTTCCAAATGCTGCATCTGCAGGCAGAGCCAGAGCATCTGCATGGTGGGGTGATGTCATAAACAGAGACAGCAGGGAGTGTGGAGCCATCCCTACTCTTACTACATTTAGAATGGAGGTAAGCCAAAGTGGATTGTAAGGTGAGGTATGGATACGTACTGTCTGCGGTTCATCACGCCAGAACAACTTGATCCCATCCGTCACACATACTGAATTCCGAAGGGAAAACGTAATAGTGAGAGAACGAACACAAAGGTATCAGCAAAAGCAACAGAAGCTGAAACGTTAGATGGGTTGAGGACCTGCAGACTGCATTGGCTCTATTGCATGACCACTTACAGCCTGCATGCCAGCCCTCCAAACAGGACCCGTCGCAGAGTCGAATGCCAAAATCTCATTAATCCTAACGACATTTCTTTTTCGTGCAACAACGACAGCTTCGTATAATGCCCAGCCGCTGTGAACGAACGTCAGCCAGGTGCCCAATCTAGGTTTTCCAAGGGCTCCATCTGCCGGCATAGCCTGAGCATCTGCATACTGGCGCGAAGTGATAAACAGAGCGAGTAGGGAATGGGAAGCCATCCCTAGTCTTTCTACGTCTAGAATGCGAGGTGAGCCAAATTGGAATGTAAGGAGTGGTGTGGATACGTACTGTCTGCGGCTCCTCACGCCAGGACAACTTGATCCCATTCGTCACAAGGGCTAGATTCCGAAGATAAAACGTAATATTGCGGGAATGAAAGCAATGGCGTTGGAAAACGGAATAACAGTAGCAATGCAATAGATGCGTTTAGAACCTGCAGATTGCACTGCATCTATTGCATGACCACTCACAGCCTGCATTCCATCCCAGCCCTCCAAACAGGGCCCGCCTGTCATCGCTGATGGGAATGCCAACATCGTAGTATCCCTGGCGACACTTTGGTTTCGTGAAACAGCGAGAGCTTGTGAAAATGCCCAGCCGCTGTGGGCAAAAGTCAGGCAGATGACAAATCTAGGTTCTCCAAGAGATGCATCTTCCGGCACAGTCAGAGCGTCTGCATAGTGGCACGAAGTGATACGCACATCCCTAGTCTTTTTACACCTAGAATGTGAGGTACATCAAAGTGGAGTGTACAGTGTGTTATGGATACGTACTGTCTGGGGTTCATCATGCCAGAACAACTTGAGCGCGTCCCAAAAAACCTATGCTCCGAATAGCTGTCTCTCATCACCGACGGGACTGCCTGAATCGTACTAATCATTATGACAGGCTGTTTTCGTGCAACAGCGAGAGCCTGCAGTAATGTCCAGCGGCTGTGGGCGAAAGTCAGCCAGGTGCCCAATCTAGGTTTTCCAAGGGCTCCATCTGCCGGCATAGCCTGAGCATCTGCATAGTGGCGCGGAGTGGTAAACAGAGAGAGTAGGGAATGGGAAGCCATCCCTAGTCTTTCTACGTCTAGAATGCGAGGTAGGCCAAATTGGAGTGTAAGGATTGGTATGGATACGTACTGTCTGCGGTTGAGAACGAAGGACTAACGCGATAGCATAGAGGAAAAGTGGTAATAGTACCGTCAATAGGGGGGCGCTCCAGGAAACGGTCGAAGCAGGCCTCCGCCGACAAATTAAAAGGCTCGCTGCATGCCCTCGTGCATGCCTCGTGTTTTCAACGAGACGTCTGTGGACAGTACACAAAGGTGGACACGTGAAATTCGGCTTGAGCGCATTGGTAGTGCTAGTGGCTTGACGACTCACTGGCCATTCAGAGGCTGCATGCAAGTAAGGCAAACCAAACACATGCGTAGACCGGATACGCAGAAGTGTCACGAACTGACATCGCCATACACATAAACTACCACACAGCCTGCCTTCTCTCTCTAATGGTGCGCAATAGCACCGCCGGCTTTAAAGCATTGCTTTGCTCCAATGGTCCAAACCAATAAGCGCGGCTGATTGTAGCACACAGCGTTAACGTCTATCAGCGCCTGCTGAAGCTCAGCAACGCCCCTTGCACGTGTGCGGTCTGCAGTATGCATAACAAAGAAACACAACTGGGAAATTTAACGGTGCTTCGTGGGTCCAGTGACAGAACCGAATGCAATGCGGAAGCTGCTGCACCATGTTACATCGGATGCGCCTCGCCTATTATGCATCTGATGGTCTGGCATTGGCACTGCAAGGTCAGGCCAATACGTCCCGATGAAGGCGATCATGCCAAGCAGAGCACGGAGTGGCGTGACGTTGAGTACACCCTTCACTGGATGTAGAACAGCGTAGACAATCGCTGGCGTTGATTAGAGATACAGCCCGTTGCTCGTTGTTGTAGTGGCTGTTGCGTATGCGTTGCTTAGCTATCACAATACGCTTCGATATGGAGTGGTCCTACAAATCGACTTAGGCTTTTGCATAGGCCTTGGCATAGGAAGGAGGCCCCTGATACTGCAGAATAAGCATTACGAAAAAGTGATGTTGTACAAGCCATATGTGCATCCTTTGGAACTGTGTGGAGCGTTGTCCGTCAGTCAACCAAGTTATTGAAGACGAAAACGCTGCAGCCTGGACCTTTCCACACACCAATAGGTACCATCTGCCCCTGTCTGCAGCAAGGAACAGATGGCAGCATTCCAGGGCACACGGTAGTAATACGACCCGAAATATTGTAGGCAACTCATAGGCTACCAGCCAGCAAGTTGGCAGTGTCTCTTGGCAAGGCATGGGGATGCTTATAGAAGCATCAAAACTCCACACGTGGCAGCGATAAAACTGGTGCTCTCAGCTTGTGAATGTTCACCGCTAACTCGTGGTGCCAACTTGTCAGCATCCGTGTGTAGTCTACGTGCCACTCTTTACGCAAGCAGGTTACAGTACACGTAAATCGATGTAATACTACTAGCCAATAGGCGCCGTCGTCTGGCCCCCCTTAGACGAGACGCTTCCTTAAAGCTGTTAATTCCAAGACCACCTGCAGTCCATCGGAAATGCGCACTGCCCGAGAACCTGCACATGGCCCTAAGGCACCTAGCGTATTTTCACTGATTGCGTATCTCGTTCCGCATGAGTAGTGTGTGAACTCTCCGGCGCACTTTCTGGACTTCCCAGAGTGTGTCCGTAATTATGTTTAACTCACACACCTTCACGCAGAGCTCTCGAACCCCACTCCTATGGCAATGGCCCTCGTATCGCTGGGCCCGACCTGTTGTGCATGCTAAGTGGTTTCACCAGTGCTTGGAACATGGCACGCAGGCAGCCTAAATGAAATACCATGTCTGCAAATGAAGGGTGCACCTTAGTAGATCTTCTTGATTAATTTCAGTACGCGTATGGGAAAATCTCCTTTAAAACGAATATATCGTGGTCACGGTCAAGGCTTTCCAACTGTGTCATTGTAAACTGTTAAGGCTTGTATGCCAAGCACAATCGAGCATATGCATTCCCCAAAAGAATATACGGTGTACCAAAGAAAATTACGTCACCCGCTAGCCGGCTGTTTTCGTACATTTGCAAGAGCATCCAAATTGTATCTTCGCAAATGCACGAAGCAGTGTTATTCTTGTCACTTTGAACTTCTAGAGATAACTGATAGAATGTACCCTACCAGTGATTTGTGGGGTCACCCTCTAGCCGTGCTGATTGCGGCAGAGGCGTCTGACAGCAATACGCGAGGAACTCTAACCCTAAACTGTTGCGTTGGCCCCTTTCCAAGTCTAACATAAGTTTCTGCAAGGACGGGTGTCCTATTTCCAAGTGCTAAATTATGAGCAAGTCCACACTTATTCTCTCTTCCACAGATTAGAGATGTGCTAGCCGTCAGCGCGCCAACGGCAGCAAATTGTTTATCACGTGTACTGGCTACATCCTTGCCTCATCCTCACCAGCTGCATCAGACTCATATCTAGGAAAGGCTTACACGTTAAAGAACAGCAACGTTGAAATCACTGGTACATTGCCCGGTTAAACCCTGTGTGAACTACACATCTGGTTGATCCCAGCAACTACCGGATGCATTCGGATGAGTGTGCATAACTGGATTCATGGTGGTCCAGAGTATCGAACGACCACACCACGCGAAGCGTATTCGATTCAGTCTATGGAGCGACAGAACTGATGAACACACAGTCTTTGGCATGCACGTTATGCATATGACCCTGCCAAGCGCTTCCAACAAACAGCTAACCGTCCGTAGACTTCCAATCAGATGCCCACAACAACACTTGTAGAAACCGTTTATAGAGCGTAGTCAGCAGGCACGAGCCTAGACAGACGGAGACGGCGAGGATAGGAGTGATACAAAAGATGAAATAACGACAGAATATTGCTTTAAATGTGTTCAAATATGGCACTGGTGTTTCGCCAGTAGCTGCGCGGATCAAGAACATCCTCCTGCCATTCGCCTACGTCACGGGTAACCGCACCTTCTGCCGCACGCGTCGTAATGACGTAGCCTAGCAGTCTAGTGGCCCTGTACACAAATCCCAACTTTATAGCCCATGGGCTGTGTGCTACCATGCGCATCTGGTCCCAAAAATCAAGACAAACTGTGGTGCGTCTTGTCGCTATGGCGGCCAACGAAAAGTAGCTTCTCCATGTGGCACTACGGAAATGCATATGTTTCGTAGACCCCTCGTCGGCTTATACAGATTGGCACAACAAAACATGCCCCGCACCCTCTAATTGAGCGAATGTTTCCATTAGCTCAAACTTTTCATGAATCGCATCAATCCCCCCACACGGATGCTCCATCGTTAGTCATTTTGTCATGTCAAAATGAACATAAACGTGATGCACAAACCGAACCAAATCGTAGTTCCAGCATGCCCAGGTTATGCTGTGCAGGTCAACACACTAGCGGGGAACAACATCGTACATCTGCAGCAGTTTTCTCATCACTGTTAAGACTGGCCAGTTTTCCTGCTTAAATGAGAATATCGCGAAGCCGGCGAGACGTACTGCCTGGGCGAAATGCTCCTTAAATACGCAATGAATATCTATTTTCGTACCGAGGCAGGGGTTGAACACACTGAGTCAGGGATCACAGTCCACTGTCAAGCAGGTTGCAGTTTGCAGAAAGCCAAAGGCACAGAGGAATGTGCTGTTCATTGCATAGGGAATGGTCATTAAAAGTGTTGTTGCGGATCTAGTCATGCCCCAGGCCCTGCTGCGTGTTGGGCCCTGCATTTCTGCATGACAACTGATGCATGGCTCTATACACCGAGACTCGCTGCCTTACGTTCTGCGTTTGCCAGTTTCGTTTTTCGAGCCTACAGGTTCAGAACATCCAAAGTCGGAGCCGCAGCCTTTTCATAGTATTACGTGTTGCAAGACTGAGCCACGATACATATTAGCAAGCTTGCGTACTAGCTGTGCCCCCCGTCCGCGGAATACAACGGGAAATCGAAGTTTCTCTCGCCTTCTGCACCATCCCATTGAAGCAAGTGTTTCCATTATTCAAAGCATCGCAACATTCCCCCACTCCCTTAACGGTCGGCTAAACGGGCAACCGTTGCCATCTTAGAGGGGGGTCGCACGAGCTTTCACAATGGAGGTTGCTCCACGCGACGACCTTATCAACAACGCGCACCATAAAGGCAAGCGTTTGTTTGCTGGATAGTGAAGGGCACAAATGAAGGAAAGCTCGGCCAGCTGCGAAAGCAAATCTGTAGCAAATTTCCGCTGACTTAGTTGTGGTGTGCCCACAACTAATCTGTAGCAAATTTCCGCTGACTTAGTTGTGGGATACGGTCACAGACGCACATGCTACGCCACGTCCTAGCGGACTTGTCAGGAGCTGCTTGCCTAGCAGAAGGAAACGGCTTGCATAAGGCTTGTTCACTGGACCTGATAGAAGAGGGTTATCGTAAGACGCAGGAAGTGCCATACTGTCAAAGTGCTGATGCGCTTAAAAGCTACCAGCCTTATGAAACGTACTTCCTACAAGTATGAAACTCATTGTTGAGTGGAACTTGATCAGCTGGACGGCGAGCAACTGAGCATATACGTAAAGGTAGTTGGGAGATTTGACCTCGGTATTTTTATACTTGCGAACAAGAATGCGGCATAAGAACGAAAATGTAACGCAGCACCAGCCAACGGAAGCCTGCTGTGCGGCGCTCACAGCCTTATATGAGCACCTCCAAATCACGAGTAACAGGAGTTCCGGTGTACTTACAAGCCAGCTGAAACAAAATATAAACAGTGCCAGGTAACATGCCGAAAGCCCTCTTTGGTGAGTTCTCGTCAAAAAGGCAACAGTAGCCGAATTCCCCTGCAATACGGAACTTTGCAATGCTCTTTGGTGGTAGGTGGCGCGACGCACAGTCTTGAAAATATATGACTAATACACAATTTGAAATCTACAGCTACCAGCGTAAGTACGGTTGCGGTTCGCGGTCGGAACAAAAGCCAGGTCGACGCCTTGTGCTGTAGAGGGTTTTAATGTCCTTGCTCACTCTAACCTCCCAGAGAAACACCTCGCAAAGCAGTTGGCAGTGTCACTTAACTGCCGCCAAAGGTACGAATTAGGCTGAGTGGGTTTACATGGCCGAACCACGAACTTGTGCAACGTCCAAGAGTAAGCAGGCATGAATACGTACGCAATACAAGATACGTCAGCGTGGCTTCCAACAGCGAAGTGTTACGAATGGTGGGCAGACTGCACATACACCAGAATTGAGATATAAAATAATTGTGCCAAAATCACGATCACTCCGACATCAGCAGGTCCAGACAACCGCTTGTCTGCGGGGATGAAGTAGGCTAGAGAGGCTCACAATCTGGAATGGTGCGCGTACTCGTCAGCACCGGATGCAATTCTCTATCCACCTCTGTCGACGGACAAAGGCCGAGGTATTCTGCATCGCGTTTGTATTATGACATTTGCAAGGACCAAGAATGCAGCCCAGCTCTAGCATGAGAGTACTTTGAACCTTCCTCGTATCAGCTGTGCAGACCCCTTCGTTGTTAAACGAGGACGGCGGCAGCACGTAGAAAGCACTTTCCATTTTTCAGCCTGTTCGTCGTCTTCCCAGATGATATGGCATAGTGGTCTGAGCAAGCAGAGTTTAGCTAGATTCTGCATAAGCATAGCAGGCATGTCCGCCTCTTGGGAAAACCTGCGAACGCTATTACAGTTTGGTGGAGATACTGGGATAGGGTTGAACATGTCGGAAACCAGAAAATAACACCACGAATATTGAGTACAGAGACAGGAATCTCTAGCATGGGGGGCATACACTACACGACTGCTGATGAGCGGCACTTGCGAACGCGGAACCACTCTCCACGGCTAGAATTTGACTGATCACCTACAAGCTGAGGTACACAGCACTCGTACTCAACTCAGCAGCGAAAAGTACTACTGCGTGTTACGCTGCAGCGCGTCTACTGCGTGTCATGTATAGACCCCTCAGGCTGAACAAATGGAAAGCTCGTCATGTGATGCACGTGTTGAATTTACAGTACCCGTGCAGGTAGACAATACCTAAACTTTGCGGTTCTTGCCGTACTGTCATATGGGCAGTTCCGCCATTGCCCATTACTTGCAAATCCAAGGTTGTAGCTACCACACAGCTCGCAGGTCCTGTGCAACTGCTGTCCTCTGCCAGATTGTTTGGCCACTTTCTGCCGTCTGCCAAATGACTTATAAACGCCAGCATTAAACGTGCAATGTTCACCAAGACCTATTTGCCAATGAAGCACGAAGCGCCATCAAGAACACGCAGCATAACAAATGTTCCCCAGAAAACCCCCTGCTCCATACAGACGTCAGCGTATCCAACACCCTTATGGGCTCTGCATAACAGCTTGACCCTGCTTGTTTCACTGGAAGAGACATCACACCTTAATGTTCCCCAAATGAGCAAATACGTTCCCTGATCTGGCTCCGGTAGGCGATACAACATTGGACGCACAGTCTGCCACAATGCCTGCTTGACGTAGGCTCAAACAACCATAATCCGTCACCCCTTTCTATGGAACAATCCCAATTACTACACCTCACAAAAGACTAAGCGAACACTGCAAAATCTTCTACGCAAGTGGAGAGCAATCTCTAGCGTCCTATACACCACACAGTACCAAGCAAAATGCCATCAAGCTGTGCCCGCCTGAATCGCGTACAGATGCAAACTCGATTGCTTCGATAAAACAGATGCCGGGAATTACCTATATCAAAAATCCTAAGGCCTAACAAAATAAGACATTCGCGTGCGTCACCCATAGAACGCACAGGCTGGAATGTTCGCAAATTGTGCTTTCTGGCGCAAACATGTAACGCACTCTAACCATCAACCAACCCTGGGTACAACACGTCTCCTCCTACAGAATAACGTAAGAATCGTCGCAGTGGACCACTTACAAAATGCTTCGCCGAACGGCCGTTACGCCAAACGCCTAGGCCCGGGCAACCCTGCAGTGTGCAGAACCTGTGTAACTGCATGCAGTATATCTCACCCTCCGCTTGCCTGCCGTTTGGCTAACCATCCAAACGGCGAAAACAGTTACCCCTGAAATACGTAATCGTTACGCGCACCGAAGGACTACCCAACAACCCACACACGTGCATACCCACCACGCGAAATACGCTACAGCCAACAATACGCTCCATCCTCAAATCCGCCTACTATTCACAAACATAGACCATATGCACACGTCACCAGTCCCATGCCTGCTAATACACACAGGCAGTGGAACAACCAAATAATAACAACACCCTCAAATACTGACCCAGCTCCTATCTCAACTTCCAAAGTCCACGCACTGGCTGCAAAATTACAAAGACCCTTGCTTGATTGACTAAAGCTCAAACACCTAGAGCCAGCCGCTAAGTTCTATCCAGCACTCCTCATTACTAACCCTCACTAATCATCCCGAAACATGTTTCGTGAGGCGTTGTGACAGCATGATACTCGCATGTGCCGTCCATCAAACCCACAGGCTAAACGTTTCTCAAAGGGCTCCCTCCACCGCAAATACGTAACCCATACCAATCATACAACCCCCCACTGTCTACAACACGGCTGCGTCTGCAACGCAGCTTAGTAATCTCTGAAACGCACCACGTACAAAGTGTTTCGCCAAGCACCCGGACTCGCACCCAACAGGCCTGGGCTACCAAACAACATGCAGATCCTGTCCAACTGCAGTCCCTACCTCCCTTCCACAGCATGTATGCCTTCTCTCTTGCTAGTCGACGATCTCACTTGCGGCTTCGGCAAACACGAAATATATACAAACACCGAGGTTTCAGAATGCACCAACCCACATGCACGCACAGCCAGCTGGCTAAACCCTCCGCATCCAGCGTGG
>NW_013566723.1:55000-60000 GCF_000499605.1 Eimeria maxima | reverse complement strand
TTAACTGTGCATAATTAAATATAAATAAAAGTTTTATTTATTTAATTTTTTAATTTATATTTATTTTTCCTGTTATGCATACATTATGCATGCATTATGCATGCAAAAATGCATGCAAAATGCATGCAAAAATGCATGCAAAATGCATGCGCTTTATATTTATCTATATTCGCTGTTTTCTTTGTTTCTTCTTCTTTTTCTTTCTCTTCTCCCTTTATACAGTAATACTCTTTGCAACTAACAGTAGCAAGATGCAATTTGCTGCACCTCCTGCTGCTGTTGCTGCTGCTGTTGCTGTTGCTGCTGCTGCTGCTGCTGTCGCAGTAACTATTGCTACTGCATTAGCAGTTCCTCCTGCAGTAGCTATTGCTATTACTCTTACTATTACTGCTATTAATTGAATTATTTTTCTTTCTGCTGCGGATCTTTTTCCTGCTGCTGTTGCTGCTGCTGCTGCTGCTGCAAATACACTTACCCATACACCTACACATGCAGCAACAGGAGCATCAACAGCAGCAGTAGGAGCAGCATTAAATTTATTTTTCTAGTCTAACTTTATCACCAAATTCTGCATATAATTGAGTCTTAAGAGTTAATATTTGTTGTTTATATTCATTAATTTGTTGATCTAATTCTCTTAATTCTTTACGATGTTCTTCTTGTCTTTTCTCTAGTATTTCTTGTACATAAGACGAGTCTCTCTTATAAAAACCTTCACCTATATATATATAAATAAATAAATTAATAAATAAATAAATAAATAAATAAATAAATACAATTAAATTAATTCATTAATATTGTATATTAAGAGGGAAATAATCCTGATGGTTGGAGGAGGAGGAGGAAGAAAAGAATATAAATATGTATTTATTATATATATATTTATACATGTATTTATATTAACAAATAAAAGAAAAGAAAGAAAAAAAAGAAGAAATAAAATGCTAGAAAGAAAGACATAATTAAATATTAATATATGCATAATAATGCTTCTTATTAATGCTGCCTCTAATAGAGGAAATAAACAAAAAAGAGGAAAGGAGGAATAAAATGACAAAAAAAAAGATAAAATAAGGAGGAAATAGGCAAGCAAAATAGGAAAAAAAGGATAAAATGGATAAAATGTCCAGGAAAAAGGCACAAAAAAAGAAAAAGGAATAAATTGATAAAAAATTTATCAATAGGGAAAGGAGGAGGGAAAAGAGGAAAAAATGATAAAAGAAAAAGAAAATGACTTGTGAATAGGCAATAAACGGAGAAAGAAAGGAATAAAATGATAAAAATGCGTAGAATAACAATTAAATAGGCAATAAGGAGAGGAGAAAAGGAATAAAAGAAAAGAAATAAAAATACTTACCAATACGTATCCATAGATCGTCATCAACAAAAGAAACTTCAACTTCTTCACTTGCATCAGTAAGAGAGGAAATTTTTTTCTTAAGAATTGCTGCTCTTTCCTCCATATTGGTAACACAATGAGAAAGGTAACTAAATCTACATAATCTTTTTTGTGCTTCTTCTGTTACATCTATTTCACTTGCCATTGTTAATTAAAAGAAAAAGAAAAAAGAAGAAAAAAGAAATAAAAAAAAATCCCCTTTTATTGATGTGAATTACTTGTGAATGGATTAGAAGAAAGCTGCAAAATAATTGGGGTGTATGTGCACCTCAGATTGAGCAAGACGGTAAGCGGTAAGCTGTTGACGCCACTCCTCTTTTTCTTCTTTTGTTCCAGGATAAATTGATCATAAATTAGAATATAATTTAATAAATAAGAAAGTAAAAAGACTTCTTCAATAAGAGAAAAGGAAAGAAAAGAAAGAATGCATAAACACACCTATAGGCTATATATAACACCGGTGACGACTATATTAGGTATTACTCCCCGTGTTTACCGTCAAAAAGAACAAAAAAAGGTAAATTTTATTTTATTTATTATTTTAATTCAATTTATGATGCAAAATGATGATTCATTCTTCTTCTTTTCTTTCTTTCTTGCATAATGATGTCTGGGGCTTGTATATATTGAAATGTATACATGCAAAGCATGCATTATATATGTTGTCTGCTTATATATAGATATTCATCTTTTCTCTACTTTCTTCCTCTTCATCATCTTCTTCTTTCCCTCTTTTAATATTATTATTTATATTCTTTATTTCCTTTATTGTATTGTACCTTTATAGACACAGCAACCAAGCCCCAAACTACCGCCGCCCTCCTTCCCTTCTCCTCTCTCTCGTATACTCTTTTCCCCGTCTCTCTGCTGCTGGATGCATGCAGCAAAAGAAAAAAATAAATATAAAATGAATTGCCATTAATTCATCTCCTCTAGGCGTCAGCAATTGCTGCGCCTTCTCCGGTGTCTGTACACCAAGAAGGAAGGGCAACAAGGCTTCCTGTGGGCCTACCTGGTCTCCTCTCTTCTCCCCCTTTTTAACGATTACCCGCTGCATGAATGCATACATGCATGCATGCAATTGAGTACACTGGCTGCTGAACTCTCTTTGCACAGAAACAGCAGCAGCAGTAGCAGCAGAATCCGCCTCCCCGTTGCAGCACACCTTCAGGTGTATGCATGGCTCAGCTGCAACGTCTTCCTTCCCATTAGCTTCTCCTCTCTACATCACTGAACAGTAGCAGCAACAGCAACAACAACACCAGGAACAACATCAGCAACAGCAGCAGCAACAACAACAACAGCAGCTGCAGCAGCAGCAGCAGCAGCAGAGGAGCAGCAGGATGGGGGAATCATGTTTAAGTCCTTCTTTAGATTCAATATTTGATTATATTGATGAAATAGAAGAACAGCATCTCCTCTATTCAGGTGTATCCTCACCTCCTCCTCCTCCTCCTTTTTCCTCTCCTCCTCCTTCCTCTTCTCCTTCTTCTTCTGCTCCTCCTCCTTCTTCTTCTTCTCCTTTTTCTTCTTCTTTTCCTTCTTTTTCTTCTTCTTCTCCTGTACAGCAAAATGATCCTTTTCCTTCTTCCTTAACAACATCAACAACAGCATCAGAAGACTCTCCTGCTGCTGCTGCTGCAGCTGTTCCTGCTGCTGCTGCTGCTGCTGCTGCTAGTTATTATGAATGTCCTCCTTCTTTGTTATCTTCTGTCCCTTATGTCTCCTTTGAGGATCAAACAGAAAAACAATTTCTCTTAAAGACAGCCAATCGAAGTGCTGCTGCTGCTGCTGCAGCAGCAGCAGCAAATTCTGCTGCTGCAGTAACTGGCCGCATGCATCCTCAGCAGCAGCAGCAAAAGAAGAAGAGGGTATGGAGAGGTCTTAAGAGGATAATAAAGAAAGGAAAGAGAGGAATAGCAGCAGCAATACGTATAGAGGAAGATTTGCTGCGTCGTCTATGTATGAGCAGCAGCAGCAGCAGCAGCAGCCGCTGCTGCTTCTGCTATGGTAATGCTCTATCTGCTGTTACTCCAGCAGCAGGATCAGCAGCAGCAAAAGCAACAGCAGCAGATATAGATACAGCAACAGCAACAACAACAACAGCAGCAGCAGCAGCAGGAGGAACAACAGCAGCAAGTTGCTGCTGCTGCAGATCTGCTGTATCCTGGGAAGCAGCAGCAGCAGAAGCATGCGGCTCTTTTATTTTATCTCTTTTTATTTTCCTTAGTGCAATTTTTAATTCTTTTTCTAATCAGCAGCAGCAGCAGCAGCAAATGCCGCTGCTGCTGCTGCACTTGCTGCAGTTCATTACACTATATGGACGTCTACCTCTTCTTCTATACCTTCCTGCTGCTGCTCTAGGTATTTCCTCTTGCTGCTGCTCCAGCTGCTGTTGTTGCTGCTGTTAATTGTGCTGCTGCTGTTGCTGCTGTTGCTAATTGTGCCGTTATTGCTGTCTCTTGTTGTGCCGCTGTTGCTGCTGATTGTGCTGCTGCTGTGTGTAGTGTTTTGTCTCTTTTTGTCTCTTTTTCCTTTCTTTCTTCCTTCTTCCTTCTTTTGTTTATTTTTATCTTTTTTTTTGTCTCCTTTTATCCTCTTAATTGTTCTCCTCCTCCATACGTATATTATTTAGGGTTTAGGGTTTAGGGTTTAGGGTTTCTGGTGTATGCGCAGGTCTACATTTATCTCCTGCTTTGTTGTATGCGAATTGGATGGCTGCTCCTCATCGTCGTCCTTTAGGGTTTATTAATTTGCTGCTGCTGCTGCAGTATGCTGCAGCAGCAGCAGCAGCAGCAGCAATATGGTTAGCCTTTGGATCTACAGGATATATAGCAGCAGCATTTCCTTTCTCCTCTCCTAGTTTGCTGCTGCAGACAGCAGCAGCAGAAACTTCTCTTGCTGTTCTTATGGTGGGTCTTTGTTGTTGCCGCTGCTGCTGCTGCTTCTGCTGTTGCTGCTGCTGCAGCTGCTGTTACTGGTGTTGCTGCTCCTGTTGCTGTTGCTTGTTCCTCGGCTGCTGCTGCCTCTGTTTCCTCGTTGTTCTGTTCCTTTTGCGTCTTCTTCCTGCTGCTGCTGCTGCTGCAGTATTGACTATCATTAATTAATTTAATTAATTAATATAATTAATTAATTAATTAATTAAATTATTTTGTTTCTTTTTTTTATAGGGGTTAATAGTATTTTCTGTCTCTTCTTGTTTCTCTTTATCCTCTAAGACAAATATAGCAGAAGCAATTCCTCTTAAACATCCAGCAGCAGCAGCAGCAGCAGCAACAGCAGCAGCAGCAGCAGCAGAAGCAGCAGCAGATGCATTAGAGGAAGCAGCAGACCAAGCAGCAGATTGGGTTGATATGGGTTGGGGGAGCAGTAGTGGCATACTTACAAGCAGCAGCAGCAGCAGAAGCAGCAGGAGCAGTAGCAAGAAGTTGCAACAATTCCGTGCTGCAGCACTGCTGCTGCTGCTGCTGCTGTTTGCTGCTCTTCATCCTCCTTCTCCTCTTGCTCTTAATCCTGCTGTTGCTTATATGGCTGCATGGCTATCCAGGGCAGACAAACTTACAGCAGCAACAGCAACAGCAGCAGCAGCAGCACCAGACGC
>NW_013566723.1:45000-50000 GCF_000499605.1 Eimeria maxima | reverse complement strand
GTGGTGGTAGTGGTGGTAGTTGTAGTTTTTACGGGAAGAAAGGAGGAGAGATACAACTGCAGCAACTGCAGCAGCAGCAACAGCAGCAGCAGCAGCAGCAGCAGCAGCAGCAGCAGCAGCAATATTATAATAAATTTCATCAAGTACAACAATTTGTACCTAATTTACTTAAATGGATAGATATATTAAAAGGTTCTGCTGCTGCTGCTGCTGCTGCTGCTGCTGCTGCTGAGGAAGGAGGAGGAGGAGGAGGAGGAACAGCAGCAGGAGGAGGAGGAGGAGGAGAAAGTAATGGGAAAAGGAAGCAGCAAGCAGCAGCATTACTTAGGGCTATTGGTGGGGCAACAGACAGCAGCAACAGCAGCAACAGCAGCAATTGCAGCAACAGCAGTAACGATACCAATAATAACGATACTAGCAACAGCAGCAGCAGCAGCAGCAGCAGCAGCAGCAGCAGTGCTTATACATTACCACCTATGGATGAGAAGACACTACGTTTGCTGCAGCTTGTTGAGGAAGACACAACAACAACAGCAGCAG
Source organism: Eimeria maxima (assembly GCF_000499605.1). NCBI lineage: Eukaryota > Apicomplexa > Conoidasida > Eucoccidiorida > Eimeriidae > Eimeria > Eimeria maxima. The sequence continues at coordinate 49,460 of NW_013566723.1, read as the reverse complement.
CAACTTCTGCTGCTGCTGCTGCTAATAATAATAATAATTATAATTATAATTATAATAATTATAATGAGGATAATCATACAACAAGACATGCAACAGCAGCAACAGCAGCAGCAACAGGAGATGGTAGTTGTCAACAGGATAAACAACAGCAACAGCAACAGCAGCGTGATGTTAGCTGCAGCACAGTTGTTGCATCTGTTAGAAGTAATTGTTACAGCAGCAACAACAACAACAGCAGCAGCAGCAGCAGCAGCAACAGCAGCAGCAGCAGCAGCAGCAGCAGCAGTGTGGAGACATTTGCAATGTATCAAAGGACAACGCAAACAGAAATAGGAGATCCAGCAGCAGCAGCAGCAACAGCAGCAACAGCAGCAACAGCAGCAACAGCACCAGCGTCTATTACAGCTGCAGCAGGAGGAAGTAGACGACATGCTGCTGCTGCTGCTGCTGCTGGTGCTGCTGCAGGTTCTGCTGCACCTTCAGCAGCAACAGCAGCAGCAGCAACAGCAGCAACAGGAGGTGACTATTTGCGTCATCGTCCCTCCTCTCGTTCTTTCCCTCATCATCATCAGCAGCAACAGCAGCATAATAACCACCACCACCATCAGCAGCAGCAGCAGCAGCAGCAGCAGCAGCAGCAGCATCGTGCAGCAGCAGCAGCAGCACGTAATAGGAGTACATTTGGAGACACCCAAGGGGGATGGAGACCACAAGAGATGTTTGCTGTTAATAAAAAACTCTTTGGTGTTACCTCAACATACACCCCAGATGTATATACTGTACCCCTTAAGCAGCAGCAGCAGCAGCAGCAGCAGCAGCAGCAGCAACAGCAGCAACAGCAGCAACAGCAGCAGAGGGTTAACCAGCAACAGCAGAAAATGCAACAGCAACAACAGCAGCAAATAATTCAGCAACAACAGCAACAACAACAATTGCAGCAGCAGCAAAAGTATCAACAGCAGCAACTGCAGCAGCAACAAAAATTACAGCAGCAACAGCTGCTGCAGATGCAGCAACAGCAACAGCAACTACAACAAAGACATCTACAGCAGCAGCAACTGCAACAGCAGCAATTGCATCATCAGCAGCAAATACAGCAACAGCTACAACATAGACAAGCGCAGCAGGAGCAGCTGCAGCAGCAATATCTAGAGAGGCAGCAGCTGCAGCAACATCAATTGCAGCAGCAGCAACAAGAGCAGCAGCAACAGCAACAGCAGCAACAGCAGCAGCACCTGCTTAATTTGTTAGGGAGAGCGGCTGAGTGGAGCCGACAGAATAAACAGCAGCAAGGTAAGCCGAGCTGTAGCTCGCAACTGCAGCAGCAGCAGCAGCAGCAGCAACACCAGCAGCAGCAGCAGCAATCCCACATCAGCATCAGCAGCAGCAGCTGCAGCAGCAGCAGCAGCAGCTGTGCAGCGCCATCATTAATGGGCGCTGGAGGGAAACACTTGACGGGATCTGCTGCTGTTATATATAGGGAACTTCAGCAGCAGCAGCAGCAGAAGGAACAACAGCAGCAACAGCTGCAACAGCAGCAGCAGCTGCTGCAACAGCAGCAGCAGCAGCAGCAGCAGCAGCAGTCTCTGCGGCGTGCTTTATTGGAAGCAGGTAGCCGCAGCCGTCAGCGTAATCGCGCACCTTTGCTGCAACCACCGACAACAACAACAACAGCAGCAGCAGCAGCAGCAGGTGCTGCTGCTACTGTCTCTTTACAGCAGCATGGGGAGAAGCAGCTGCAGCACGAGCAGCAGCAGCAGCAGCAGCAGCAAGCTTCTTCATGTGTCCGTGCATGCACCCCTTCTTGCGTCCCTCCTCCTGAGTATATGCAGCAGAAGGAGCTGCAGCAGCGACTGCAGCAGGAGTTGCTGCTGCAGCATCCATACGATATATGCAGCAGCAGCAACAGCAGCAGCAGCAGCAGCAACACAACCGCAACACATGCAGCAACCGTTTTAACGCCCACCGGTGGGCGAATACCGGCCAATCAACTAAACAGCAGCAGCAGCAGCAGCAGCAGCAGCAATAGCAGCAGCAGCAGCAGCAGCAATATAGGTATAATAGATATGAATATATTATTGTCTCCTCCTCCTGCTCCTTATTTATGTGCTGCTGTGTCTCCTAGTGATGTTAGTGATTGCCAATCTATAGGAGGAGACAGAGGAGACAGATGTTCTTTGTCTCTTTTATCTATAAGATCTTTATTATCTATTAATGATGCAGCAGCAGCAGCAGCAACAACAGGAACAGCAACAGCAACAACAGCAGCAGCAACAGCAGCAGCACATCATACTCATCATGATGATTATTATCATGGGCATATTAGGGAAAGAAGAGGATTAATTAGGGCTGCTTCTTGGTCTGCTGCTCCTGCTGCTGCTACTGATGCTGATGCTGCTGCTGCTGCTGCTTCTGCTGCTGCTACTGATGATGATGATAGTGATAGTGCAGCAGCAGATGCACATGCAGCAGCAGATGCATGCACACCCTTTTCTAGGCAAAATCATGCTTCTTGTAGCAGCAGCAGCAGCAGCAGAAATAGCAGCAGCAGCAGCAGCAGCAGCAGGTTTGCTTTCCGTGGGGGAGAAGGAAGACAAACACTCCCAGGGATCTCCTTAAATCCACCGGCAGCAGATACAGCAGCAGCAGCAGCAGCAGCAACAGCAACAGCAACAGCAGCAGCAGCAAAAGCAGCAGCAGCAGCAGTTGATTGAATTCTTTTAGGCTCTTAGAAGAAATATCTACAGAGCAAAACTTTTTTCTATTTGCAGCAGCAGCAGCAGCAGCAGCAGCAGCAGCAGCTGTTGCTGCTGCTACTGCAGAAGCAGCAGTAGTTGTCGCTGCAGCAGCAGCTGTTTTTGTTACTGCTGTTGCTGCAGTAGCAGCAGCAATTGCTGTATTTGCTGTTGCTGTTGCTGCTGCTGCATGCGCTTATTTGCTTTAAGAAATTGCTGCTGCACTAAAGAGGCAGCAGCAGCATTAAGGCAGCAGCAGCAGCAGCAGCAGCAACAGCAGCAGCTGCTGCTGCAGCTGCAGCTGCAGCATATGCTGAACTTTTGTTTTGTGTGTTTATTGCCGTAGAGGAGACAATAAAAAGGAGACAATTAATTAATTAATTAATTAATTAATTAATTAATTAATTTAATTAATTAAAAAAAGGAGACAATTAATTAATTAATTAATTAATTAATTAATTAATTAAAAAAAGGAGACAATTAATTAATTAATTAATTAATTAATTAAAAAAAGGAGACAATTAATTAATTAAAAAAAAAAGAATTAATTAAATAAAAAAGGAGACAATTATTTAATTAATTAGTTAAAAAAAGGAGACAAATAAATAAATAAATAAATAAATAAATAAATAAATAAATAAATAAATAAATAAAGGAGAAAAAAAAGAGGAGACAAATAAATAAATAAATAGGGAGACAATTAATTTATAAATAAAAAAGGAGACAATAAATTAAATAAATTAAATAAATAAATAAAATAAATAAATAAATAAATAAATAAAGGAGACAATAAATAAATGAAAAAAGGAGACAATAAATAAATAAAAAAAGGAGACACATAGTTGCACATATAGATAAATAGTAAAAAGAAATTAATTAAATAAATTAAATAGATAAATAAATAAATTAATTAATTAGTTAATTAATTAATTAGTTAATAAATAAATAAATTAATTAATTAAATAAAATAAATAGCCAAAAGGAATTGTTTTTGTCCCTTTGTTGCTCCGTAGTAAGGGGCTCTTTGCTCCTTAGTTTGCTGTTGCTGCTGCTGCTGCTGCTGCACCTGCAGCAGCAACAGCAACAGCAGCAGCAACAGCAGCAGCTCCTGCATCTATAGTTGGTGGTGGTGCTGCTGCTGCAGCTATTGCTGCTTGAATAGTTTGCTGTTTTGTCTGCTGCTGCAGCTATTAGCAGCAGCAGCAGCAGCAGCAGCAGCAATTGCTGCTGCTGCTATGCGATTCTTGCTGAACTTTTTCTGTTACAGCACCACGACCACGACCACCATCAGCAGCAGCAGCAGCAGCAGCAGCAGCAGCAGCACCATCAGCAGCAGCAGCAGCAGCTATAGCTGTGCCTCTGCTAATAGAGTAAGTATTAATTTATTATTATCTATTAATTTAATTAAGAAAGAAAAAGGAAGAAAATTAATTAATTTATCTATTAATTGCTGCTTATTTAATGTACCTAGATACCCTCCTCCTCCTCCTCTTCTTCCTTGCTGCTGCTGCTGCTGCTGCTGCTGCTGCTGGTTAGTTGTGTTATGCTGCTGCTGCTGCTGCTGCTGCTGCATGCGCAGAACGGCCTTACGTAGTCTTATGTAAGAAAGTGTCTGAAGGGCAGCAGCAGCCTTAGCACGAACTCTATCAGGGTGGCTGCTGCTGCTGCTGCTGCTGCTGCTGCTGCTGCTGTTGCTGCTGCTGCTGCTGAATATAGACTGCTGTT
>NW_013566723.1:30000-40000 GCF_000499605.1 Eimeria maxima | reverse complement strand
CTTGCTGCTGCAGCAGGGGATTCACTAGCTGCTGCTGCTGCTGTAGCAGCAGCAGCAGCAAAATATTTTCTTGCAATTGCTGCAGCACAACGATTAACACTAAATACCTTACGTGGGGATATATACAGCAGCGGCCGCTGCACTGCAGCAGCAGGCTGGCAGCAGCAGCAGGAAGCTCGTCCAGCAAGCAGCAAATCAGGAGCAAACGTAGCAGCACCGCTTAGGTCGCTGCAGCAAAAACCTGCAGGTCTATCCGATACAAAATACATAAAAGGAGGATCCTGCTGCTGCTGCTGCTGCTGCTGTTGCTGCTGCTGTTGTTGCTGCTGCTGTTGTTGCTGCTGTTGCTGCTGCGGGGATGGCGACGTAACCATGTCCAACCGCTTCTTGTTATTGTCATCATTACCTCCTGCTCCTGCTGCTGCTGCTGCTGGTGCAGTTATCTGCTGCTGCTGCTGCTGCTGCTGCTGCTGCTGCTGCTGCCTCCATTTATTTCTGAAGGCAAGAAGGAATTCAGGTGCTTCTCCTAAGGCGTCCTGCTGCAGCAGCACAGCAACGCGACGCCACTGTTTTTGCTGCTGCAGCAGCAGCGCTGCTGCTTCTGCTGCTGCTGTTGGTAGCAGCAGCAACGGAGACACCTCATGCTGCCCTTGATGGCAGCAAATGCAGCTGCTGCCGCTCGTGCTGCTGCATACTGAACAGGGCATATAGCCGGGGTCTGCTGCTGGTTCTGCTGCTGCTCCCGCCATCTTTGCTGCTGCGGCTGCTGCTGCTGCAGTTGCTGCTACTGCTGCTATTGTTGCTGTTGCTGCTGTTAATCCTGCTCGTCTTATCCTTCCTGATTATTGCTGCTGCTCAACAGATGCTTTGCTGCTAGTTGTGTGCTAGAAGCTGCTGCTGCAGCACAAAAGCTGCGCGAAGGCACGGCAGCAGCAGCAGCAGCAGCAAAAAGCAGCAACAGCAGCAGCAGCAATTGATACAGAAGGAAGAGTTAAGGAATAATAATGTAAATCTTAAGAAATTAAATAAACAAAAGGAGAAAATGTACAGATACATTAGCATCTGCAGCAGCAGCAGCAACAGCAGCAAACATCGTGTATGTGTGTGTGTCTCGTCGAGACTGTTCTTGCTGCTGCTGCTGCTGCTGCTGCTGCTGCTGCTACTTCTGCTGCTGCTGCTGCTGCAATGGCGGTCGCATCAACAGAAGTAACAGTGCTGCAGCAGGATTTTGCTTTGTAACACTTACACACTAACAAACACCACTGCAGCAGCAGCAGCAGCAGCAGCAGCAGCAGCAGAAGCATGCCAGACAACCATCAAGGAACCCCCCAGAAAGGAGGGCTGGCTTAAGCCCCCCATCTTCTGTTGCTGCTCTGCTGCTGCTGCTGCTGCTGCTGTTGGTGTTACTGCTGCTGCTGATACCACCATAGCTGCATAACTTGCTGGTGTAGCAGCAGACGATGCAGCTGTTGTTGCTGCTGTTGCTGCTGCTGCAGCAAGACTTGATCTAGCCCGCGCCACACACAGAGCAGCAGCAGGCAGCAGCAGGCAGCAGCAAAAGCATCAGCAGCAGCAAGCAGCTAAAGGCAGCAGATGCTGCTGCTATTGTAGCTGCTGCTGTTGCTGCTGCTGCTGCTACCACGTCAATGCCATTTTTCAGTATTTTCAGGTGTATAGGCACCTCTCCCTCTCTTGCCTCTTCCCTGCGCTGCAGCAGCAGCAGGAGCAGCAGCCGCCACTTGAGAGCAGCAGCAGCAACAGCAACAGCAGCAAGGGGGCAAAACCTCCTTTGCAGCTCTGCCTCGAGCATACACGGACCTACCCTTCCCTGCAGCAGCAGCAGCAACAAGAACAACAGCAGCAGCAGCAGCTCTTATTCTTCGTGCAGCAGTAGCAGCAGCAGAGCGCATTTTAGTAGTTATAGCCAAGACATTACTGACTCCGCATGCAGCCATAAAAACAGCAACACAGCAGCAGCAGCAACAGCCCCTGCTGCTGCTGCTGCTGCTGCTGCACCAGCAGCACGGGCATATCCATTCATAGGCTTTAGAAGAGATCCTGCATGCTTTTTGCAGCAGGAGGGGCTGCTGCAGCAGCTGCTGCCACAAGCAGCAGCAGCAGCAGCAAGAGCAGTAGCAGCAGGCTCTGAAGCAAGACACGGAGTTGCAGCCACTGCAGCAAGAGCTGCTGCTGCTGCGGCAGCAGCAGCAGGCTTTGCTGCTGATGAAGAGCAGCAGATTGCTGCTGCACTAGGTAGCGCTGTGGGGAACTTCAAGGCATTTGCTGCTGCTGCTGCTGCTGCAACAGCAGCAGCAGAACTAGCCCTGCAGCATATTGTCATAGACACTCCTGATTCTGTCTCCCTGCAGCAGCAGCAGCAGCAGCAGCAGCAGCCACAGCAGCAAGGAGATAGATATTATTGGGAGACACGAGCACTGCATGCGTTGCAGCGCCAGCAGCAGTTGCAGCAGGTGCCTGTACACCCGAAGCTGACAGCAGCAGCAGTAGCAGCAGCAGCAAGAACAGCAGCAGCAGCAGCAAGTATCCCTATTGAGGTATTAGGCTCATTTGCTTACTACTGCAGGCCTTCGCCCCTCGTTCCTCAATGCCTCGTGCTGTGCCGCAGGCCGCTGCAGCAGCGGCAGCAGCAACAGCAGCAGCAGCAGCAGCAGCAAGTAGAGTCGCTGCTGGATCTGCTGCAGCAGCAACGCGAGGGTGCAACAGGGCCGCTGCAGCAGCACGAAGGTGCTGCTTTGCTGCTGGAGGAAGAAGAGCAAATCCTTGACCTAGGAGCCTTCATGCTCAACAGACAGCAACAGCAACAGCAGCAGCAGCAGCAGCAGCAGCAACAGCAGCAACAGGCAGCTCTCCCTGTGCTGCGCAGCATAAGAGTCTATAGAGACACCCCACACATAGTTGCTGCTGCTGTTGACCCTGAGGGGACAGACAGACCATTGGCGCTGCTGCGTATTAGCAGCAAATACTGTAACTCTTGCTGCAGCAGCAGCAACAGCAACAGCAGCAGCAGCAGCAGCAGCAGCAGCAGCAAGACACAGCTAGTCTCTCCTTGGGAGTGGCTGCCTGCTGCTGAAGAATTACAAAATGTTTCGACCTTTGAATTTGCTTCAGAACCAACTGCAGCAGCAGCAGCAGCAACAGCAGAAGCAGCAGCAGCAGCAGAAACAGCTGCTGCAGCAGCAGCAGCAGCAGATACCCGCTACTCTGCTGCAGCAAAGCCATTTGTACTGTTTGCTGCTGGTGTTGACAGCAAAACACTTCGCGCCAACACAATCCTCCGCCTACAATTCAAACCTGCTGCTGCTGCTGTTGCTGCTGCTGCACCTTCGTCAGCAGCAGCAGCAACTGCAACAACAACACCACCAGCAGCAGCAACAGCAGCAGCAACAGCAACAGCAGCAGCAGCAGCACGAACTCTTGATGTTGTTACTTCCTTAGGGAAGACAATGCAGCTGCAGTGGCGATTCCCCTTTGTGCTGCATGCACAGCAGCAACTGGTGCCTCCTGTAAGTAATGGCATCTGCTGCTGCTGCTGCTGCTATTGCTGCTGCTGTTGTTGCTGCTGTTGCTGCTTCTGATCCTCTGCTGCTGCTGCGGGTAGCAGTTATGCTGCTGCTGCTGTTTGACAGCTGCTGCTGTAACGTTTACTGTATACTACGATTCGTGCTGTTGCTGCTGCTACTGCTGTTACTGCTGCTGCTGCTGCTGCTGCTATTGCTGCTGGTGGTGCTGTTGTTGTTGCTGCTGCTGCTGCTGCAGGAGAATAGGAGGGGTGCTGCAGCAGAACCAACACTGCATTATGAAGTTGCTGGCAGCAAAGACACGCAATTAATTTTCCTTACTGCAACAAACAGGAGCTGTACATACACCTGGGCAATTGGGTTCGTCTTGCTGCTGCCGTTGCTGCTGCTGTTTTTGCTGCTTGCTGCTGCTGTTGCTGTTGCTGCTGCTGTTACTGCTGCTGTTGCTGCTGTCTTGTCAGTGGTTGTTGGCGCATCAACAGCAACAATCTACTAGGGATGTCTTTGCTGCTGCTGCTGTTGCTATGTCTTCCTTTGCACTGTTTGCTGCTGCTGCTGCTGTTGCTGCTGTTGCTGCTGCAGAAGGGACAACCCTTACGATACTCCGCAACTTCTTTATAAGGGCGTCACGCACTTCTTTGAATCTTTGTACGCAAACCCTAAACCCTAAACCCTAAACCCTAATTCAAACCCTAAACCCTAATCTAATAATCTACCCTTATGCTGGCCATCATATGTAAACCCTAAACCCTAATTAGACCTCTATTTATAGCCCCTACATATTCAAACCCAGTTTATACTTTCTTTAGAGTTTAGGGTTTAGGGTTTAGTGCTTAGGGTTTAGGGTTTAGGGTTTAGGGTTTAGGGTTTATGTGATGGTGTGTATGATAGGTCTCCCTTTGTGTACTTTTTTATATGTAATCCCTCGGGAGGGTTTAGCTGCTACTTGCTGCAGCAGCAAACATTTACCCGTGCTCTCTCTGCAGCAGCAGCAGCAGCAGCAGTAGAGGCTGAACAGCAGCAGCAGCAGCAGCAGCAGCAGGTGGTGCACGAGGGGCTGTCTGTAAACCCGAAGGCATGCGCCGAGCAGCAGCTGCAGCAGCGGCAGTTGCAGCAGCGTCAGCAGCAGCCTAAGCAGCTGCTGCCGTCTCTGCCTCCTCCACAGGAGCAGCAGCAACAACAGCAGCAGCAGCTGCTGCCGTTGCTGCTGCTGCACAAGACACAAGAGTTGCGTCTACGTGATGTAGATATAACAACGCATGCTGTTGCGGTGTATGCGCAGCGAGCTGCAGCAAGAAACGTCCTACTCGTAATCAGGCCGCCTACAGCAGCAGCAACAGCAGCACGAATAGAAGCAGCAGCAGCAGCAGCAGCAGCAGCAGCAGTCGAGGAAACAGGAGTTACGGGGTCTTCGGAGGTGCAGCAGCAGCAGCAGCAGCAGCGGCAGCAGCAGCAGCAGCACGATCCCCTCATTTCAGAAGCTGCTATTGCAGCAGCGGATAGGGCTGCTGAAGCAGCAGCAGGAGGAGAACGAACAGCAGCAGCAGCAGGAACAGCAGCAACAGCAACAGCAGCAGCAGCAGCAGCAGCAGCAGGATCTGCTGTTGAAGTACCATTACCCTTGGGGGGTGTGGGGCGTCTTGCTGCAGCAGCAAATACAAATGCTTCTGCTGCTGCAGTGCGTCTGCTGCTGCAGACCCCACTGCATCCTGCGGTGTCCGTACACCTGGATCTTTTGTCTCTCCGTGTGTCGCTGCAGCAGCAGCAGCAGGTTGCGCTGCTGCAGCCGGAGCTGCTGCAGTGTCTTGCTGCTGCATGCTGCACTGAGCAGCAACAACTGCAGCAGAGCAGCAAAACAAATCCTTATGCCTACATCAGCTGTCTCTGGCGGCAGCTGCTTGGGCCCCACAACCAGCAGCAGCAGCAGCTGCAGCAGCAGCTGCATCAGCTTCTGCAGCAGCAGCAGCAACTGCAACAGCAGCAGCAGCAGCAGTGGGCAGCAGCGGGATTTGCTGCTATGTTTGCTGTAGATATATTATTAGTACCAGCAGCAGACACGCAGCTGCTGCTGCCTATTACCCTTATACTCCCTAAACAATTAAAGGGTTACTGCCAGCAGCAGCAGCTGCTGCTGCAGCAACTGCAGCAGCAGCAACAGCAGCAAGAACTGTTGCCGGGACAAACAGCAGCTTTCCCTTCGTTCTCCGATCCTCCGTCGTACAGCAGCAGCAGCAACAACAGCAGCAAACACTACACGGATATTTGTAGCGATGAGGGCAGCAGCAGCAGCAACAGCAGCAACAGCAGCAGCAGCAGCACAGTGTTATCCCTTCCTAGTAGTTCGCCGTTGCTGCTGCAGTCTCCTTGGTCATTGGGTGCAGCAGCAGCAGGAGGTTACCGTTTGCTGCTGCATGCATACGGTGCTTATAAGGAGCCTCTTGCTGCTACCTTTGATGCTGCTGCTGCGCTGCTGCTGCAGCAAGGATGGATCTTAGGGTATATACACTGTAGGGGGGGAGGAGAGGTGTGGGGAGAGGCAGCAGCAGCAGGAAGAGGAGAGAGGAAGCAGCAAACAGCAGCAGATGTTGCTGCTGCTGTTGCTGCATTGCATGCAATTGGATTAAGCAGCCCCAGCAACACTGCTGTTGCTGCTGCATCTGCAGGTGCTGTTGCTGCTGCTCCCTTGCTGCTGCGCAGCAGCAAACCTGCTGCAGACCGTCTGTCTTACAACTGGATTACATCGCTCGACCTGCAGCTGCAGCAGCAACAGCAGCAGCAACATCAACAACAGCAACAACAAGAGCAGCAGCAACTGCAGCAGCAGCAGCAGCAGCAGCAGCAGCAGGAGCAGCCTTGGATTAGATGCTTGCTGCTAGATCGTCCCTTTGTTGATGTCTTTGCTGCTATGGAGGATTTAACGATGCCATTAACACAACTAGAAACAGATGAATGGGGCTGCATGCACAGCAGCAGCAGCAGCAGCAACAACCACAATAGCAGCAGCAGCAGCAGCAGGGGAGTACCAGCAGCAGCAGCAGAATGTCCACAGAACGAAGCAGACCCGTGGGGTGTATGGGCAGCTCTAGCAGAGGAAGAGTCTGCTGCTGCTTGCTGCAACATTACAACCTATTCCTGCTACGAGCAGCTGCTGCAGCTGCTGCAGCTGCAGCAGCAGCAGCAACAGCAGCAGCAGCAGCAGCAGCAGCAGCAGCAGCAAGGAGCATTGCTGCCTCATCCTCTTCCTTCTGTTCTTATAACAACAACTCTTAGCGATACAAGAACACCCCCATGGCATGCAGCAAAACTAGCAACGCTGCTGCTGCGCCTGCAGCAGCAGCAACAGCAGCAGCAGCAGCAGCAGCAGGGTGTATATTTGCGGTGTCTAATGAGCGGATCTGGACATTATGGCGAATTAGAGGAGCAGCAGCAAACTCGTGCAGCAGCAGAACTTGTTTGTTTGCTGCTGCGTCTCTTTCCTTATAAACCCTAAACCCTAAACCCTAAACCCTAAACCCTAATTAGGGGGTCAGTCTATAGATGCCCAGCAACAGAGCAGCAGCAACAAGACACCAAGAGCAGCAACAACAAGACAGCAACAGAGCAGCAGCAGCAAAAAACGTACGGCAGCAACCGCAGCAGCTGCTGCTGCAGGAGCAGCAACAGCTGCAGCAAGAGTAGAAAGAGCAGTATCCCCAGCAGCAACAGCAGCAGGGCTGCAGCAACAGCAGCAGGGCTGCAGCAACAGCAGCAGGGCTGCAGCAGATAGGACCAACAGCAGCAACGTAAAGAGCAGCAGCAACACAAGGAACAACAGCAACAGCAGCAGCAACAGCAACAGCAGCAGCAGCAGAATTGTCTGTGGGGAGTTTCTCCCCTAACAAGCATTCAGCAATTTTTTTTTATTAATAAATAAATAAATAATAAATAAATAATAAATAAATAAATAAATAAATAATAAATATTTATTTATTTATTAATAATTAATTAATAATTGATTATTATTAATTAATTATTTGTGTCCTTATTTATTTTATTTATTTATATTTATTTATTTAGTTGCTCTTGTGCAACTGCAGCAGCAGCAGCAGCAGCAGCAGCAGGAGCAGCAGCAGGAACCGAGCAGCACGACGTCTTGTTGCTGCAGCACCTGCTGCAGCACCAGCAGGAGTTGCAGCAGCAGCAGCAGCAAGTTAGGGTGTATGTGCATGCATTAGGCATATAGATGTAGATCCTTTTAGGTGTCTGAGCAGCAGATAAATAAATTAGAGCAGCAGCAGCAGCAGCAGCAGCAGCAGCATCTAGTTAGTTAGCTAGGTAGAAAAGTTGCTGTCTAGTTATAGTGTCTATTAGGGTTTAGTATAGGAGGGTTTAGGGTTTAGGGTTTAGGGTTTAGGGTTAGAGATCTAAGCCCTAAACCCTAAACCCTAATCAGACCCCACTGTTGCTACCCCTGCTGCTGCTGCAGTGCAGCGCAGCAGCAGATAAAAGAGCAGCAGACATATAAATAATAAAAAGATTTAATTAATTAGATAAAAATAGATAAAAAGGAGAGAAAAAGGAGCAGCAGCAGGAGCTTTGCTGCAGCAGCAGCAGCAGCACACCTTAATAATAAGGTGCTGCAGCAGCAGCAGCAGCAGGCACTGCTGCTGCTGCCCGTTGTTGCTGCTGCTGCTAACGTGTACGTTTATACGTAAGTACGAGCAGCCCTACAGCAGCAAGAGCAGGAAAATCAGCAGCAATAGCAGCAGCAGCAGCAGCAGCAGCAATAAGAGCAGCATATAATGTCTTATAAATATATTATAATAAATTAAATAATAAAAAAAAAGAAAAAAAAAAGAAAAAAAAAAGAAAGAAAGGGGCTGCGCCGAACTTCGGGCATCGACACCCCCGCACAGCAACAAACCCTAAACCCTAAACCCTAAACCCTAAACCCTAAACCCTAAACCCTAAACCCTAAACCCTAATCAGGAGCATCTTAAATAAATAAACAAACAATAAGGTATGACATTATTACTAGCAATATAATATAGCAGCAACAGCAGCAATACAGCAAAAGAGAGCACAACAGCACAGCAGCAGCAGCAAGGTCTTGCTGCTGCTGCTGCTGCTGCTGCTGCTGCTGCTGCTGCTGCTGCTGCTGCTGCTGCTGCAGGGGAGGGTTTGGGGGCCTCCCCTGCTGCATCACGGTTTACTATTTTCTTTTGTAAATGAGGACGTAAAAACTAAAGAGGGTTTTGTTGCTGCTAGAGTAAGTAGGAAGGGATCGGATCCCGGCCCGCTCCTGCTGCTGCTGCTGCTGCTCCTGCTGCAGCAGCGGCTCTCCTTCCGACAGCAGCAGCAGCAGCACAGTTTGTTCTTATTGCACAAGGGGCTTTGCTGCTGCCCGTAGCAGCTAAACTTGGAGCGCAGCAGCAGCAACAACAACCTCTCTTTGTTTCTGTGGAAGGCCCATCACCAGACGAAGCTGCTGCTGCTGCTGCTGCTACTGCTGCTGCTCCTGCACCAGGGGCAAGGGCAGCAGCAGCAGCAGCAGCAGCAGCACCCCCACCAGCAACTCCTTGTGTTGGGCTTCCTTCTGTTCTTTTCGGGCTTTGTTTGCTTCTAAGGACGGCTTCCGTTTCTCTCTTCATGGGGAGCAACGGCTGCAGCAGCAGCAGCAGCAGCAAGGCCAGCAGCAGCAGCAGCAGCAAGGCCAGCAGCAGCATCACCGAAAGCTGCTGCTGCTGCTGCTGCAGCAAACTCATCTCCTGCAGCAGACCTAAGCCCGCAACAGCTCTTTCTTAAACCAACAACCCTCTTCCTTCTTGCTCCTCCCCAGCTGCGGCACGCAGCACAGTGAGGGGGGAACGCAGCAGCAGCAGCAGCAGCAGCAGCAGCAGCAGCGGGTGCAGCAGCAACAGCAGCAGCAGCAGCAGCGCCTGGAGGCTACTACCGATAATTATAACCTTCATTTAATTTTTAAAGCCTCTTTAAGTCCGGCCCCTCTGGGGCCAGAGGCGGGCGCAGACACTCCATCTGCTGCTGCTGCTGCTGCTGCTCCTGCTGCTGCTGCTGCTGCTGCTCTTGCTGCTGCACTCGTAGCAGCAGGCAGCAGTACTCCTGTCTTATCCGCTCGCTTATTACTCCTCCTTTGTGGGGGTTAGCAGCATGACCCCACAGAAGACGCTACCAGGGGACTGCAGCAGCATACCTGCTGCAGCTGCTGCAGCAGCAGCAGCAGCTGCTGCAGCAGCAGCAGTTCCCCCACCTCCTCCTCCTGCTCCCCCTGCTGCTGCTGCTCCAGCAGCGCCTTCCGCCTCGGAGCCCCTCCCGCTGCTGCCCCCTGCAGCAGCAGCATTTGTAGGGTGCGATTGTAGGCCTGGCAGCAGCAGCAGCAGCAGCAGCAGCAGCAGTTCGCTTCTTGATTTGGGCCTAAGATGCGAGCTGCAGCAGCACATGAGCGGCGTTGCAGACACCGCAAA
>NW_013566723.1:15000-25000 GCF_000499605.1 Eimeria maxima | reverse complement strand
CTGCAGACACTGCTGCTGCACACAAATGGGGCCATAGAGGTGCAGCAGCAGGAGCAGCAGCAGAAGGTGTTGCTGCTGGTGAGGCAGCAGCGCCTCGGTCCTTGCCTGCTGTCTTCTCTCCACCACATATGGGCAGCAGCGGAGCATCAGACACAGCAGCAGCAGCAGCAGCAGGTGTATCCGTGTCTCCTCTTGCTGTCGCTTCTGCGCTACCACCTGATGAATCCTTAAAGTTGCCTCCCTCTTCTGCTGCTGCATTAGATGAGTTGCGCCGCAGGCCGCAGAGGCAGCAGCAGCAGCAAAGGCAGCAGCAGCAGCAGCAAGAGCAGCAGCAGGAACAGCAGCAGCAGCAATTCGGCTTCGACAGTGTCGTAAATGCCCCCAGCTTCATCCGTCCTGAAGCAACAGCAGCAGCAGCAGCTGCTGCTGCTGCTCCAAGTACTGTGAGGCGCGTGAGGAGGAACTATATCGAGCAGCAGCAGGTGCTGCTGCAGCAGCAACAGCAGCAGCAGCAGCAGCAACTTGATGTTGAGGTAGGCAGCGACTTTGGTCTATCTGCTCTTTCTCTTGTAGACAGCGCGGGGTCTTGCGTTGATGGAGGAGGCCTGTCGCTGCCTGCTGCTGCTGCTGCTGCACCAACTGGAGCAGCAGCAGCAGCCCTCCAAACAGCTCGTGGTCTTGCTGCTGCTCTACCCACACCATCTACCTCTTGCTCGGGTGGATCTTCATCAAGCTTCCAAGGGCAGATCGCCAGCAAGCAGCAGCTGCTGCAGCAGCAGCTGCAGCAGATGCAGCAGCAGCAGCAAGGTAACCATTGGTTACTTGAGCAGCTGCTGAATATGCAGAAGGAAATTGATTTCCTTCGTGCTGAGCTAAGGCTGAAAGAAGCAGCACAAAACAGCAGCAGCAACAGCAGCAGCTGCTGCAGCAACTGCAACAGCAGCAACTGCAACAGCAGCAACTGCAACGGCAGTACAGCCAACAGCAGCAGCAACAATGGCAACAGCATTAAACCCAGCGAAAATAACAGCAGCAGCAACAGCAACAGCAACAGCAGCAGCGGCAGCAACAGCAAGAGCAGCAACAGTGGCAAGGTGGAGCCAGGTTGCCGCAACCTTAACGGCCCTGCTGCTGCAGTAGTGGAGGCAGCAGCAGCAGCTGCTGCAGCAGCAGCAGCTGCAGCATCTGCAGCAAGTACTCCAAGCGAGAAGAATGCAGGCAAATCAGCAAGATCATTAACACTAAAGCGAGGCAATCGTGTTGCTCACAGCAGCAACAGCAGCAACAGCAGCAACAGCAGCAGCGGCAGCAGCAGCAGCAGCAGCAGCTTACCTGTCCAACAGAATGGAAACAATTCTCTTTCTGGGCAACCCACGGACGTGTCCATCGAAGTAAGTCTTGCTGCTATTGCTGCTGTTTGCTGCTCGCGCTGCTGCTTGCTGCTGCTGCTGCTGCAGCTGCTTGTTAGTGTTGGCTCCTGCTTGGGGCCACGCAGCTGCCAATCCCTTTTTGTTGCTGCTGGCTGTTTGTGTGCTTTGTCGTTGTCTTTGTTGCTGTCGTCGTTGTTGCTGCTATTGCTGCTGCTGCTGCTGCTGCAGTTGCTGCTGCTTGTGTCTGTTTGGGTGTATGTACAGCCCCCACGGCCTTCAACTGCAACACGGCCGTCACTTCGTGGTTGGCTATAAGGGTTTGTTTGTTGTTTTGCTTCTCCGGTTGAGGTGCTTCCTGCCGGGTAGTAGTAGCTGCTGCTGCTGCTGCTGCAGTTGCTGCTGCAACAACAACAACAGCAGCAGCAGCAGCAGCAGGATCGGCGGCAGTAGCAGCAGCAGGAACGATAATAGCAGCAACAGTAGGAGCGGCAGTAGCAGCAGATGCGAGCACAAACCGTTCCAATGGATGCAGCAGCAATGCAGCAGCACACCAGCAGCAGCAGGAGCAACAGCAGCAGCAGCCGGTGGAGCACTTGTGCGGTAATGAGGGCCTAGCTGCGGATTTTTTGCATCTGCTCTAGTAGTAGCAGCAGCAGCAGCAGCAATAGCAGTAGCAGCAGCAGCAGCAGCAACAGCAGCAAGAGCCGCAGCAGATGCCGCAGCAGCAAGAGGCGAATAGACAGCCTCAGAGGGTAATCGTTTCAGGTTGCTGCGGGAGCAGCAAACAGCCAGGGACATGCAGCAGCAGCAGCGCAGCAGCAGAAGCAGCAGAAGCAGAAGCAGCAGTAGTATAAGCAGCAGAAGCAGAAGCAGCAGCAGCAGAAGCAGCAGCAGAAGCAGCAGCAGCTGCAACAGCAGCAGCAGCAGCAGCAGCAGGTGCCCGCTTTGTTAAGAGTGTAGCACTTAACTTGTCGGGATAAAGTGACAGGAGAGCACGCCGCAGCAGCGGAAGCAGCAGCAACAGCAGCAGCAGCCGCTGCAGCAGAAGCAGCAGCAGCGGCAGCAGCAGCCGCTAGTGCTGCTGCAGCAGCAGCAGCAGCAGCACGTTTGGTGTTTCATATACATTAAATTGGCTTGCCACTTTCATTTCCTTGTTTGCACTTATCTTTTGCATGCAAACCTTTGGGGCTGCATGCGCTAATTATGCATGCAGTAGGCCTCTAGTGTGGCCATATGCCTTAACATCAATTTCTCTTTCTTTGCATGCATGCATGCATGCGTGCATGCATGCGTGCATGCATGCGTGCATGCATAAGACGTGCAGACATGCATGCGGGTGCGCCAGCATTCAGATGTGTATGCATGCATGCATGCAATAAAATGCATGCATGCATGTACTTTGGGGCTGTGACCAGGTGGTTTCTGCTATGCATGCGGATGCATTGGTGTTGCTGATGTTGTGTATATTTACCATCTACATGCACAACAGATGCACATCTAGAGCAGCAGCAGCAGCAGCAGCAGCAAGTGCAGCAGCAGCTGCAGCAGAGGCGGCGGCGGCAGTGGCAGTAGCGCAGCAGAGGCGGCAGCAATTGTTGCTGAGGCCGTTTTGTTTCCTTCGAAGCCACAGATCGCGCCCTGCTCCAGCAGCAGCAGCAGCAGGTGCTGCTGCTGCGGCGGCAACTGTACTGCAGCAGCAGCAGAAGCAGCAACTGTATCAACAGCCACAGCAACTGTAGCAGTAGCAGCAGCAGCAGCAAAAAAAAAAAGAGCAGAGAGGTGCGGAGTCGGCGGTCTAAGTCGCCCGCCGCCTCCCACGAGGGTTTAGTGCTTAGGGTTTAGGGTTTAGGGTTTAGGGTTTGGGGGATTCGCGTTAGCTGCTAATAGCACGCGCAAGAATATCTCCTCTATTTGCATGCATGTGCATGCATACACACTACTTATTTGCGTGCATGCAAACGCATGCATGCATGCATTTGCATACATGCAAGCACGTTTTTGCATGCATGCAAATGGATATTTATTTTTGCATGCATTTCTTCATGCATGCAGTCTATGCATGCATGCAGTACATTTTTTGCATGCATGTGTGCATGGATGGATGCATGCATGCGCTTCTTTGCATGCATACATTTTTACATGCCTTCTTTCTTTGCATGCATAAATTAATTTGCATGCATTAATTATTTATGTGCATGCATATATCCATTTTTGCATGCATGCATGCATGCAATGTGTTTGCATGCATGCATTCGTTCATCTATTTACATGCATGCATGCATGCATGCAATTTGTTTGCATGCATGCACCATCATCATCCATTAGCATTTATCCATCTATTTACATGCATGCATGCATGCATGCGTGCACGCATCTGCATGCATATTTATCTGCATACAGATGCATGCATGCATGCATGCATGCATGCATGCATGCATGCATGCATGCATGCATGCATGTTCCCATCCATTTACACCATACATGTATTTACATTAATTGTATATATGCATGCATGCACTAATTTGCATGCGCCTGCGCATATACACCTGCATGCATGCATGCATATAATATTGATAGGAGAGAGGCGTAGAGGGGATAAAAATATTTATTTACTTATTTATATTGTGTGTTTTTCTTCTCTTTTTCTCCTTTTGTGTCTCCTTTTGTGTCTCCTTCGCCCCTCCTTATTCTTTTTAATTAGTATATTAATAAACAATAAGCTTTGCAGTTCTTGCTGCTGCTGCAATATACTTGTTGCTGCTGTTGTTGTTCCTGCTGCTGCTGCTGCTGCTGCAGCTGCTGTTGTTGCGCTATCTTCTTGCTGCTTAGTTGCTGCTGCTGCTGCTGCTGCTGCTGGTAGCATGCTGCTGCCTATTTATTTGCTGTTGCTGCTGTTCCAGCTGCTGCTGCTTCTGTTGCTGCTGCTGCTGCTCAAGGATAAACCCCACAATATTAATTGCCTGTATACATAAAACGTAGTTGGGGTGTATAGGCAGCTACAGCTTTGTAAAAAAAGGGAAACAAAAAGCCCCAAACTTCATCATATCCCTCCCGTTTCTTCGCGAGGGAAGAGAGCACTTGCATGCATGCATGCATGCAGGCATGCATGCATGCCATACGCATGCTTGCGCATGTAAATGATTTACCTGCATGCAATTATGCATGCATTAAAATTATATCTTGCATGCACGCCGTTCTGCATGCATGCATGTATGCAGCACGCATGCACCTGATTGTGGGCAAGAGCAGCATACATGTACCTGATTGCACTTTGCATGCATGCATGCATGCATGCATGCAAAGTGCATGCAATATGCCTGCATGCATGCAATATGCCTGCACGCATGCAATATGCCTATATGCATGCAATGTGCATGCATGCAATATGCCTATATGCATGCAATGTGCATGCATGCAATATGCATATATGCATGCAATGTACATGCATGCATGCATGCATGCAATATGCATGCACCTGTATAAATGCATGCATGTATACATACACCTAACGAAGGAAATGGCATTAGCCACGTATGCATGCATGCATGCATGCAAATGCGCACGCATGCAGCACATGAGATGTATGTACACTCTTGGGGCCAGTGCTGCTGCTGCTGCTGCTGCTGCTGCAGTAAGAATTGAAAAGGGAGAAAAGCTCCTAAATATAAATAGAGGGAAAGAAGCAGCCATAAGAAAAACAAACAAAAACAACGCCTTCTTCAGGGGAATAACCTTAGCTGTATAGACACCGCAGCATGCATGCATGCATGCATGCATACATACATACATACATACATGCATACATACATACATACATACATACATACATACATACATACGTACTTACATACATACATACATACATACATACATACATACATACATACATACATACATAGATGCATACATAGATGCATGCATGCATGCATGCATGCATGCATGCATGCACCCCACACTCCTGTGCAGGGCGGACCAATATACGATTTATACACCGCATGCAATAATAGTTGAGGTGTATAGGCACCTCCTCTTTATCTGCGGTGTATAGGCGCCTTTATTAAGCTGCATATACACCTTAATAAAGGTGCCTATACACCGTAGATAAAGGAGACTTATTTATAACATAAAGGCGACTGAATATATACATAATCCATAGGGACTACTACACCTGTTGCTGCTGCTGCCCTTGCTGCTGCTGCTGCTGCTGCTTTTGTTGCTGCTGCTGCTGCTGCTTTTGCTGCTGCTGCTGCTGCTGCTTTTGCTGCTGCTGCTGCTGCTGCTTTTGCTGCTGCTGCTACTGCATATATTTTACTTCCTGTGCTACATTACTTCTTTTTCTGCTGCAGCGGCGAGCTTCCCTGCTCCTGCAGCTACTCGCCTTTCTTCTGCTGCAGCTCTGACTGCATCTGCTGCTGCTGCTGCTGCTGTTGCTGCAGCAGATGGCACCAGGGTGTGCTTGCTTTTCTTATGGCAACAGCATCTGCTGCTGCTGTTGCTGCCGGTTTTGCTGCAGCTGTTGATGCTCCTCTTCGTGGAGCTGCTGCTGCGCGATTGCTGCACCTGCTGCACCTCTTGGTGCTGCTGCTGCTGCTGCTGCCCATTTCTTCATATATTTAGTAGAAAGGGACATTAGCAATGAGGCTGGCGCTGTGTGTTTTGTCTGTTGCTGCTGTTGCTGCTGTTGCTGCAGTTGCTGCTGCACCTGCTGCTGCTGCAGCTGCTGCAGCACCTCCAGCAGTTTTCTCCGACAGCAGCAGCAGCAGCTGCTGCAGCAGCTCTGTTGTATTGTCGTTACTTGGTGAGCCAATAGCTGAGCTTGGCTGCATCACCTGCAGCAGCAGCAAGCACACACGCAGCAAATCCATGCATGCATACATGAATGCATGCGTACATGTATATACGCATGCATGCACAAAGAAAATGCATGCATGCATGCATTGTGTTTTGGGGCTTCGTGTGCCTAAATATACCTGTAAAGAATTCCTGATGGGAGCAGGTTGCTGCATTTGCTGAGGGGGTATTTGCTGCTGCTGCTGCTGCTGCTGCTGCTGCTGCTGTTGGGTCTGCATTTGCTGTATCGGTTGCTGCTGCAGCGGCTGTTGCTGTTGCTGCTGTTGCTGCTGCTGCTGCCTCTGGCTAGCTGCTCCTTCCCCTAATGCCTGCTGCATAAGAGCAGTTGCGAATTCAAGGAGGTCAGGGTTTGCTTGAATACGGTCAAGTTTTGTATTTGCTGCTGCTGCTGCTGCTGGTGGTGTTGTTGTTGTTGCTGCTGCTGTTGTTGTTGGTAAACCTAAAGGAGGCTGTTGCAGGGATAAGACAGAATGCTGCTGCTGCTGCTGCTGCAGCTGCTGCGGTTGCTGGGGCTGCTGGGTATGTGGTGGTGGTTGCTGCAGCAGCAGCTCGCCAGGGTCGGTCTTGGGCAGAAATGATAAAGCGGCGCCTCCACCGCTGCTGCTGCTGCAGCTGCTGCTGCTGCTGCTGCTGTCAACAAGGCTTGAATAGCGATGAGGGTTGCTGCTTGTTAATACATCCCCAAAGGAACTCTGAGTCGCTGCCTGCAGAGACATAACTACACCCCCTAAACCCTAAACCCTAAACCCTAAACCCTAAACCCTAAACCCTAAACCCTAAACCCTTGCTTAGCAACACCAGCAATTACCTCGTTAGGGTTTCAGTGGGTATAGTCTAGTAGACAGGGTATAGGGTTTACAGCAGTTTGCATGCCATATGCATAATTTTAGGGTTTAGGGCTTAGGGTTCAGGGTTCAGGGTTCAGGGTTTAGGGTTTAGGGTTCGGGCTGTCGTACCCCTAAGCCGACGAGCCTGTCTTGTTGGTTCTCTGCTGTTTCGTCCTCCTCTACAGGGCCTATGTAGCTCTGTTGCTGCAGCTGCTGCTGCAGTTGCTGTTGCTGCTGCTCGTTGCTGCTGCAGATCCAGCTAGCTTTTTGCTGCTGCTGCTGCTGCTGCTGCAGCAGCATCATCTGCTGCTTCTCCGTAGAGGCAAGAAGGAAGGAAGTCTCTAGTTGCTGCCTTCGTTGTCTTTCTTGTTTTAGCTGCTCCTGCTGCAGCAGCTGCTGCTGCTCCTGCTGCAGCATCAGGTGCTGCTGCGGCTGCTCTTCATCTTGCTGCTGCTGCTGCTGCTGCATATTTGCTGCACCCTGCAGCAAGAGGCTAGCTAGCTGGAACCTTTGCTGCATTAGCTGCGAGCCTCTGAGGTCGTTGCTACCTTGCTGCTGCTGTTGCTGCTGCTGCTGCGGCTGCTGCTGTGGCATGTGCAGTTGTTGTTGCTGTTGCTGCTGCTGCTGCAGTGGCCGCTGCTGCTGCTGCGGAGACATTGTAGGTGTTAGCTTCAGCTGCTGGAAGGCAGCAGCAGTCTCGTGCTGCTGCAGCATCCAACTAGTTGAGTCTGGTAAGGAATTGGGGGCCTCAAGCCAGCTTGGTTCATGCTGCTGCTGCTGCTGCTGCTGTTGCTGCTGCTGCTGTTGTTGTTGCTGCTGCATCAAGGAACACAGCATTCCTAATGGACCTAACTGCTCCGTGCTGCTTGCTGCTGCTGTTGCTGCTGCTACCTCCCCTATTTGCTGCTGCAGTGTCTGAGCTTGTAGGGGCGTTTTCTCTGACTTAGGTGTAGGGAGGCGCCGCAGGTATGGTTGCTGCTGCTGCTGTTGCTGCTGCTGTTGCTGCTGCTGCTGCTGTGGCTGTGGCTGTGGCTGCTGTTGATGCTGCTGCTGCTGCTGCTGCGCAGTGTTGGAAGGCTGGGCAGTCACTCGGCCTGCCCTCAAGTCCTGCAGCAGCAAGAGAAGAAGCAGCAGCAACAGCACCAGCCACTACAGCAGCAGCATTGGTTACACCCCCAGCAGCAGCAACAACTGCTGTTGCTGCTGTTGCTGCACCGCTATGCTTCTTCTACAGCACCATCTGTCTCCCCATGCTTACCTTTCGTCTCTACAGCTGTTTAACGAATCACGATCTCGGGTTTAGGGTTTAGGGTTTAGGGTTTAGGGTTTAGGGTTTAGGGTTTAGGGTTTAGGGTTTACCTGTCTAAGCTTAAGAGCAACAAGCTGCTGCAATTCCTCCAATGAGGGTTGGGAGGGCGTAGCAACAAAAGCCTCAAAGGAGGCAGGGGAGATGCACTGGGATCCGATCCCCGTGAGGGGGGGCCCCCTGTGGGGTGTGGGGGCCCCTCCTCTTGTTCTAAAGGAACCTAGAGGTGTATCTCCTGCTGCTGCTGCTGCTGCTGCTGCAGCTGCTGCTGCTGATGCTGTTGCTGTTGATGGACTTGATCGTGTATGCAGCAACAATTCATGAGGAGATGTCCCTGTTAATTCTGCTGGGCAGCTAAGACTAGATATATATGGATGGCATAATGAGCTGCTGCTGCTGCTGCTGCTGCTGCTGCTGCTGCTGCTGCCAAAGCTGCTTGAGTGCATAGGAGGACCACCGGTCGCTCCCGCCATTAAACCTGTCTTCTTAAACTGCACCTTTAACGTAAAGCCCATCACCTGCAGCAGCAGCAGCAGCAGCAGCAGCAGCAGCAAGAGCAGCAAGAGCAGAAAGAGCAGCAGCAAGTGCAGCAGCAACAGCCACAGCACAGCAGCAAAAATATTCAATGCAGCAACATCATATAGAGCTACAAAGTGCAGCAGCAGCAGCAGCGACAATCCCAGCAGCTGAATTGTCTGCAGCAGCTAATGCTGCAGCAGCAACAGCTCGTGCAGCAGCAGCAGCAGCAGAAATAAATAAACTTGCTAATCGGTGCATCTCCATCATGCCTCTTCGTGTTGCAGCAGCAGCAGCAGCTGCAGCTGCTGCATTGACCTGCTGCTGCAGTAAAGTTGTTAGGTGTCCCCTCGTAGCAGTAACCCTAAACCCTAAACCCTAAACCCTAAACCCTTTGTCCCTTCCTTTCTCCAACTCCTCCATTCCCCACAAAAACCCTAAGAGCAGCAGCAGCAGCAGGAGGAGGAACAGCAACAACAGAAGCAGAAACAGCAGCAGCAGCAGCAGCAGCAGCACAGCGTAGGGTCACCTGCAGCAGCCGCCGTTTCTCCACAACCTCAAAGGCAGCATCAAGAGTACTCAGCTGCACAAAGGCGTGCTTCTCATGGTACTCTACCTGCAGCAGCAGCAGCAGCAGCAGCAGCAGCAGCAGCAACAGCAACAGCAGCAGCAGCAGCAGGTCCATACATTCCCTACATACCCCGTCGTAAGCAGCCTCTGTATAGCAACACTATAAATAAATACATCAATAAATACATCAAAAAATCCGCAGCAGCAGCAGCAGCAACAGCAGCAACAGCAACAGCAGCCGCAGCAGCAGCTTACATTCTCTACGTGTCCTCTAGTAAGTAACCTTCGTACAGCAGCACTAAGTAATTGTGCATTGCATGCAGGTGGTAAATTAGATAAATATATACATCAAAAAAACCGCAGCAGCAGCAGCAGCAGCAGCAGCAGCAGGAGCAGCAGCAGGAGAAGCAGCTTACATTCTCTACATGACCCCTAGTAAGTAGCCTCTGTATAGCAGCACTAAGTAATTGTGCATTGCATGCAGGAGGTAAATTAGATAAATATATACTTCTACCGAAGGCTGAGTCCGGTCTTGCTCCTTCCTCATGGGGCCCTACCCG
>NW_013566722.1:7500-12500 GCF_000499605.1 Eimeria maxima | reverse complement strand
GGACGTAAATCAGGTAATCCTCCTCCCTCTATTATTAATATACGTGGCTTTATTAATAATAATTCAGGTGTATACGCATCTTTATTATCTATAAATATATATATTATTGGGGTGTATAGACACCTCAATAATAAATATATATACACAAATAAACAACAAAAAGGATATATTATTTTATCTATTAAAGAAATTATACAAGAAGGAAAAAAAAAAGAAAAAAAAGAAGAAACATATCTACTTATTTCTTCTATATCTATTGATTGGAATAATTCCTCCTCCTGCTGCTGTTGCTGCTGCTCTTGCTGCTGCTGCTCCTGCTGCTGCTGCTGCTGCTGCTGCTGCTGCTGCTGCTGCTGCTGCTGCAGTTGTATTTTTCCTAATAATCCAGCTAATGTAGTTCCTGCTGTTCCTCCTCCAACAATTATAAAATCAAAAAAAGAAGAAGAATTTATTTCTTTATTTATTTCTTTATTTATATTTATTTCTTTATTTATATTTATATTATTATTATTATTATTTATATTATTATATATATTATTATTTATATTATTATTTATATTATTATTATTTATATTATTATGTATATTATCTTGTTTATTAATAAAGGAGTTAACATGAATAAAAGATTCACAAGGAGGAGATACAGGAGAAGAAGAAAGACGAGGAAAAAGAAGAAAAGAAGAAAAAAAAGGAGATAAATGTCTTATATTACGCCTAATTATATATAAAGGAGGAAAAAAACTATTTATATTTATATTTATATATTTATTTATATTATTTATTAATTCATGTGTACATACACCGCAATATTCTATTAATAATATAAAAAAAGATAAAGGAGGAATTAATCCCCATCTTTTATTTATATTTATTATTTCCCTACATCCTCCTTCTTTTTTTTCTTCTTTTTCTTCTTTTTTTTCTTCTTTTTCTTCTCCTTTTTCTTCTTTATTAATAAATGTATTATTATTTATATTATTTAATTCTTCTTCCTTTATAGACAAAGAAGAAGAAGAAGAAAAGGGAAAAAAAGGAGAAGAAGAAGAAAAAGAAGGAGGAGGAATTGCATGCAAGCATGCAACATTAAAGCCCCGAAGAGCAGAGGGATCAATAAAAGGAAAAAAAGAAATAAAAGAAGAAAAAAGAAAAGGAATTAAGGAAATAAATAATATTATTATTATATATTTTATTGTATTTCTTCTTTTTTTTATATATTTATTATTATTTATATTATTATTATTATTATTACTATTATTATTATTATTATTATTTATAGGGGTATATAAAGAATTATTCATGTTTTCTCCTTCCTTTTCTTCTTCTTTTCTTTTATTTATATTATTTATATTATTTATATTATTTATAATATTATTTATATTATTTAATTTATTTAATTTATTTGTATTAATTAAGTTATTATTATTTATAAAGGAAGAATTAACAGAAGGAGGACTTCCTGTTGTTATACTACTACTACATGATATTAATTCCTTTTCTTCTTCTTTTTCGTCTTCTTTTTCTTTTCCTTCTTCTATTTCTTCTTCCTCTTCTTCCTTTTCTTCTTTTTCTTCATCTGTTTCTTCTTCTATTTCTTCTTTTTTTTCTTCTTCTTCTGTTATAAATGGGGATTCTTCTTCTTTTCCTTCTTCCTCTTTTTCTTCTTCTTCTGTATGAATATTAGAAGAATTATTAAAATATTCTTCTTTTTCTTTATTTAAATTAAGAAAAGAAGAAGAAGAAAAAAAAGAATTTCTTTTTTTATTCGTCATTATTATATTGTTTGTATAGTAGACCAATGGTTATAAGAGTTGTGTACAGGAAAAAAGAGGAAAAAGAGGAAAGATTGTCTTATTCTTGAGAAAAAACGCCTTAAAAAAGAATTATTTATTTATTCTTTTATATTTTATTTATTTAAATAAATAATTTATAAATGTATAAATATAAAAATCAATAAATAATGACGCCATGAAGGAGCACGCGTATATATATACAATAATAAATAAAATAAACCCCCAGCAGGAACACGGAGGTAAATATACTTTTTTTTCTTTTATTTATATTTTACATAATGCCAAAAAGGAAATAAAAGAAAATAATTATTTATTTTGTGCAAAAAAGGAGAAAAATAAATATTTTTATGAATAATGAATGATGGCAGTGGTGGTAGTAGAGTGGCGCCTACAGCGGGGTGTATGTACACCTCAATTATCTTATATATACATATAAAGAGGGAAGAAGAAAGAAGAAATAATTCATATTTTCCTTTATTTATTCAATTAATTCATTAAAATATTCATTAAAATTATTAATTATATTTATTTATTTCTTTATAATAAAAAAAGTATAAAAAATTTGGGTGTGTACTTTTTTTTCCTGGTTGGCGGCAACAAGAAATACACAGAGGGAAAAGAAGCATTTATTACCAATAAAAAAGGATATAAAATTAAAAAATAAATATAAATATAATTAAATTATATTATAATTCATTAAATTATAATTTATTTCTTATTTATTGTAAATAAATAAGAAAAGGAAAAAGAGTGTTTATTGTACTATATGCATACACACAGGAAATTTATTGACGACTGTAGCCATAAAATAAATAAAAAATAAATAAAAAATAAATAAAAATTGGCGAATAAATAAATAAAACAAAAGATAAATAAATAAATAAAGGAAAGCGAAGACATTTCTCTCCCTTGTCTTCTTTTTCTTCCCCTTTCCTTGTTTATGTCAGTAAATCGATTATATAATACAATAAACAAAAATAAACAAAAAGAAGATATTTATTTATTCCTTTTATTTATTTTATTTTATTTTTATTTATTTATTTATTATTCTTGTTTGTCGCCTATTAAGGACAAAATAATTAATAAAATTAATTATAATTAATTTATTTATTTAATTTATTTAATTTAATTAATTTAATTTAATTAAATAAAATAAAATTCTTTTTTTTCTGTCTGTGTAATAGTATTTGTATAATTAATAAAAAAAGAAGATATTATTTTTCCTTCTTTTCTTTTTCTTTATTAAATTTATTTATTTATTAATAAAATAAATAATAATTTATAAATAATAGAGAATTATTTATTAATAACAATTAATAATTTAGTACTATTAATAAAGAATAAATTATTAATTATTTATTAATACTTAATTAATAAAGGAAATAAAGAAAAGAATAGCATTAGTAACAACAGCAAAAGGTGCACTTAATTAAATAAATCAATAAAATAAATTAATTTAATTAGTTTAATTAGTTTAATTAATTACATTAATTAAATTAATTAAAAGAAGAAAGAAAAGAAGAGAAACAAACGCATGCAGCGACCTGCTGTCTGTACACCTCAACTAAGAAAGTACTATATTTAATTTCCTTCCCTTTATAATTAACTAAATATTATTTTAATTAAATATAATATATATATGTGTATAGTATATACAATATAATATATATATGTATATATATTATATTTATTGCCCTTTTATTTGTTTAGTCGTAAGTAACACTAAGAAAGGAGAAAGAAAAGAAAGAAAGCCTCCCTGTTGCTATACAACTATAAGAGGAAAAAAGAGAGAAAAGGAATAAAAAAGAAAAGAAAAAGAAAAGAAAGAAAAAAGAAAATAAGAAAGGAAAATAATTAAGAAAAAATGGTTGTAATAAAAAGGAAATAAAATAATAATTTCTTTTTCTTTTTTCTCCTTCTTCTCTTGGGGTGTATAGGCAGCTAATAGAGATAGAAGAAAATAAGAAAAGAAGGGAAAAAAGGACAATAGACAAAAAAGAAGGAAAAAAGAATAAACTAACCAATAAACCAATCAATAAATAAGTATAATTAATTAATTAATTAATATAATTAATTAATTAATTAAATAAAATAAATAAATAAATAAATAAATAATTAATTATAATATAATTCAAGTCCCATACCATCATGTATCTCATAATCTTCAAGAGTAATATGATCTTTATAAACTGTATACCATTTCTGAATTCGTATTTTATCGGGTCGGGTACCTGTATATACACCCCAAAACCCTAAACCCTAAACCCTAAACCCTAAACCCTAAACCCTAAAACCCTAAACCCTAAACCCTTAAACCCTTAAATCCTAAACACTTAAATACAAAACAGTTAAAAACACTAAATAATTAATTTATGAATATATATATAAAGATGTATATTATAATAGTACTGTTATGTCTATATATAATAACAAGAGAAAAGGAGATGTTAATTATTAAGGGTATTAAAGGAAGGAATAAAACGAACAAAGAGAAACATTGGGGTGTATACGCATGTACAATATAGGGTGTATATTTATATATTTATGTACATTAGGGTGTATTTATAGACGCACAACAACGAGGTGTATGGATATACACTAGGGTATATATAAATAAATACAATAGAGCATAAATATATATACTATTGTATAAAAATAGACATAAGGTGTTAAATAGATACACTGTGGTATATATACACTGTGGTGCATGCACAACTGGCTGAATATATATGTAATATATACACTAATATATATTATATATAATGTATATAAATATGCATGCACGGTGCTGGGGTGTATAGGCAGGTCTACAGGGAGGATTTATTTTTTTGCTGCTGCAGCAGGGAAACGGACCACATTGTGCAGCGACGAGTTTTTTTAAATCGCCAACAGTATCATCAGGATTACATTTAACTCTTATTTTCCTTCCTAATCGATCATTCAGTATAACTTCTATCATCTTCTTGAATAAAGGTAGAAAGCAAACAAAAAATGAAGGTAAATTGACTTTTAAGAACTTTTTATATATAATTTCTTGTAAATTAAAAGAAAATATATATATTTATGTACTTTTATTCATGCTTTCCCTCATTTTTAGACACCTAACAGAGCAGCAGCATGCATGCAATGATGGCGGATATGCGCATGGAAGCCGTTCATGAATACATATGTATATGTACGCATACAATTCCTTCATTGCCCCCTCAATAA
>NW_013566721.1:0-18201 GCF_000499605.1 Eimeria maxima | reverse complement strand
TATATATATTGTATAAATAAATAAATAGTATAACTACTCTACAGATACAGGATTCTCCCTCGATATATATACTGGGGTAAAACTACAAAACTAGGATCATAAGGCAGGGAAAAAGCAAAAGAGGAAACGAATAGATGCAGATTAAGCACTAATCAATGCATGCACCAATTAGTAGCGCACTCGCTGCACAGACGTTTTACTGGCTGCCTAGCTAGCTAGCCGCCTGGCTAGCTAGCTGCCTGGCCAACGGGCCGTCCAGCTAGATGGCAGCCCAGCTAGCTAGCTAGCTGTCTAGCTATGTGCTAGCTGTGGCCAGCTAGCTAGCTGCCCCCCGATGACTTGCTGCCGCCAAGAAAGCTAACGGGACGGTCTACAGCACCTGTAGCTGGCTAACCCCCCTGGCGGCTAGCTGGCTAGCTATGACTAGCTAGCTAGCCCGCTAGAAGCACCTAGGCGGCAGCTTGAATGGAAATGAGCTCATAGACGAGGACCAAAAGTGGCAGCAGCATTAGAAGCTAAGAAATGCAACAACACAACATGCTGCAGAGCTGATACCTGTACACCCCTCAGCGACTGCAAAAGCAGCAGCTACAGCAGCAAGTGCAGAAGAAACTGCGGCAGATGGTTTGCCTTCATCGCATGCAGCCACCACCTATTTCGATCTCGTTCGATAGCAACAACGGCAGCAACAATAGCAGCAGCAGCAACAGCAGCAGCATTACCAGCTTTGCAAGTGTTGAAGTTCCAAAAGCCCCAAAGGGGTGCCAGCTTCTCTCTGCATGCAGAGGAGGCTGAAAACTATCTAAAAGCCTGCAGCAAATTGCAGGAGCAGCATACACAGCTGAAGCTGAAGCAGCAGACAAGAGCTGCAGCAGCAGCAAAAGCACAAAAGAAACCTTGTCACGAAGCAGCCGGAGCATGCAACAGTGAAGCAGCGGGAGCTAGTGCAACAGCAGGAGCATCAGCAAACCTTTGAGACCTCGTTGGAATTACGGCCGTCCGATCAGAGTCATCGCCAAGCAGACGCTCCGTATAGTTCGTCCTCAACGGGGCTCTTACACTGTAGCAGCAGCAACAGCAGCAAGGATCGGCAGGCGCAGCACATGTTGGGCCTGTTGTTGCAGTTCAAAACAGCAGCAACAACAAAAGAAAATAAAAGCAGCATCACCAGCAGCGTACTCGTCTTCTCCTGCGGCATAGGCAATTGAGGGGACGGCAGGCCTATCTGCTGCTGTTGCGGCTGATGATGCAAGTGGTGTCTCCGCAGCAGCAGCAGCAGCAAAGTGTTCCTCCGCTAGCTGCCTCTCTCTTTCTCTGTTGGCTGCTAACTCCATCTCCAACCGGTCCATCTCCTCCATGTGTAGCCGGCGAGCCAACTCCATATCCATCTGCAGCAGCAGCAGCAGCATGACCAGCAGCATGTGCAACATCGGCAGCGGCAATAACAGCAGCAACAGCAGCACAAAAATCAGTGGTTGCTCCCACTCGGCGAAAGCTGAAGGTCGCCATAGGCGTGTTACTATGAAGGCCCATGGGGACCCTCGCTCTGCAGCAGCAGCAGCAGCAGCAGCAGCACACACGCACCTGCTCTTCTCTCTGTCGCTGTAATTGCTCTGTTTCTGCTGCCTCCTTCATCAGCCGCTGGGCGTATCGCTGCTGATGCAATTGGCGGTACGCAGCGAGGTCTGCTGCTGCTGCTGCATCTGCTGCAGTGGCTGCTGTGTCAGGTGCTGTTGTAGCCGCTGCTACTTCCGCAGCGGGGGGTCCCGCCACAGATGAACTCTGCTGCAGCAGCATTGCTGCTGCTGATGCTTCTGGTGCTGCTTCCTCTGCCGCTGTTGTGTCAGGTGTTGCGGCAGCAGCCGCAGATTGGCCAGCAAAGCTGGCAACACTTTCTTGACCGTCGTTCATGGTGTACTAGGGAACGGCCTCTGCTGCAGCAGACTTGATGCTGCTGCTGCTGTTGCCGTTACTGCTGCTGCTGTTGCTGTTGCAGAGCTTGCTGCTGCGTTTCAAGACAGCCATCGACAGGGTCCTCTGACGGAGAGGCTGCAAAATTGAATGCTGCTCCAACAGGTTTCGCTGCTGCTGCTGCTGCTCCTTTTGGTAGGCTTGCTGCTGCTCTGTCCCTGTGTTGCAGCTATGGCTTAGGCCAGGCTGAGTATTCTGCAGCTGTTGCTGTCTGTCTTGTGCAGCGGTTGGTGTTACTGCGGCACCTGCTGCAACTGCTGTTGCAGGGGTCCACTGGTTAACTGCGATTCACGGCTGCCTCGTGTAGAGAGAAGATTACTGGCAGTTACACGACTATAACATTGAAACGCCAGCAGCAGCATCTACTGCTACTGCTGCTACTGCGGCGGCGGCGGCAGCGGTAGATGCTTGAGTACTTTAAGCCCGCGTAATAGCCTCGCTGCAGCAGCAGCCAATAAACGATGTGTCTTCAGTTGCTTAAAGCGAGAAATATACTCTTAGACAGGTGAATATGTCTGAGGCAGCAGCTGCTGCTGCTGCTTCTGCTGTCTCACCCTGTTGGGCAGCAGCAGCCGAGCAGCAGCAGCAGCAGCAGCAGTAGCAGCAGCAGCAGCAGCGCGCAGCACTGGCAGCAGCCACGAAGAACAACAGCTGTGCAGCAAATGAGTCTTACAACTAATTAATTAATTCTAAAAGCGCCTGAAAGAGGAAGGCGATGGGAATGCGGTACAGCAACATCAGCAACAGCAGCAACGGCAACACATGCAGCCCTGTCGTCAGCGATCGACTGCAGCACAAACAGCAGCAACGACGGCAGCAACGAACTAAAATGCCATACATCTGAAGGCTTACTGAGTAGAGCTGATAGCAGCAGCAGCAACACAAGCTGCTGAAGTGTAGATCTGGTCATTCCTGCTAAGGCAATTCTGCGCTGACGCAGCAGCTGTTCAGCAGCAACAACAGCAGCAACAACAGCAGCAGGAGAAGGGCCGCGGCATTGACTGCGGGATCACCACGACAAGTGTAGGTCGATCGGTAGGGCTCGCCAGCAGCACAACCGCAGCAGCAACAACAAAAACAATAGCAGCACGGCGGAAGGCAGCATCAGCAGCAGCAGCAGCAGCAGCTGCTGCTGCTGCAGCAGGAGTCAGCAGCAGTCAACAGCATGCATAGGGAGATTCGCAGGCTTGGGTAGCTAAGCCATCATTCTGAACGGGGCAGCAAGCGCAGATGCAGCATCAGCACCGGCAACACAACCAGCAAGAACAGCGGCAGCAGCAACAGCAACAACAGCAGCAGAATGTTTAGGGGACAGCGTGTCTTCAATGCCCTCATCCTTGAGGAGGGCGAGGAGTATTTGACGGACTGCGAGGCTTCGATTGCTGCCTCTCACCCTGTCTCCTTTCCTGTCTCCCATGTTTATGATGCTGTTGCTGCTGCTGCAGCAGCAGCAGCAGCACATTCAGATGCTGCTGCTGCTTACGCAGCAGACAGCAGGCACGTAAACCCCGTGCTGGCTGCTCTTATTGGCCTGCAGACACACCGGCACCCTTCTGCTCATCAGCAGCAGCTGCAGCAGCTCCAACAGCAGCAAGTTGAAGGTCGGCTGCGGCTGTGCAGCAAGAGTCTTATCTTAGACCCTCACAAGCCTGCAGCAGACATTCTTAAGTTGCTGCTGCGGCGCATTGTATTTATAGCGCAACTTCCCAGCAGCAGCAGAAGCAGCCGCAGTAGCAACAGCAACAGCAGCTGGGGGTGGTACAGTCAATCGGGTGTCACCGCACCTGCAGCAGCAGCGGGAGAGTTGAGGCTTCTGCTTGGTGTTGCAGACTTTATGCGTGTCTCTTTAACAGTTATTGACGGCAGAACTCGCTGCGTTTCCCCCTTTACACAGGAGGTTGCAGCAGCAGCAACAACACCAGCAACGGGGCCAGCAGCACCAGGAACAGCCCAGCCCCCCCCGTTTTCCCTACAGCAGCCGCAGCAGCAACGAGGCTCTGCAGACAGCACGAGAGTATTTTGCTTTGTCTTGACAATCAATGCTGCAGCAGCAGCTGCTGCTGCTGCTGCTCCATCGCCGGTGGGGCCCGGCAGCAGCAAATTGCTGTTGCTGCTACTTAACCTCTGGCGCGTCTCCGCAGGCAGCAGCCCCCTCGCTAGCCTGCCGCAGGGTCCTGTCTTAACAGACGTAGAGACACTTGAAGCAAGGCAACAGCAACATCAGGAACCTCAGCAACCCATAAGCCCTGAGGAGTATGCTGCTGCAGTGCAACGAGAGCTGCAACAGCACGCCCGCTTCAGCTTCTCTCAGCTGGACCACAGGGAGCAGCTGCTGCTCCCCACTAACACAGGTAGGCAGCGGCGGCGGCAGCAGTAGTATCAGCAGTAACAGCAGAAGCAGCAGCGAGTGGCTGTTTGCACAAACCCGATTATGTGGATGTTGCATGTGTTTCATAGGATTGGCGCATGCTTCCCATTATGCCACTCCTTCGGGTGTATGCGGAGCTCTGGCTTTATTCGTTTATGCGTTAACTATTTATGCCATTATTTATTTATTTTGATCGTGTATTTACTTGCTCCTTTGTTTATTTCTTTATTCATTTATTTCTTGCCTTTTTCCTTTTCTTGGTTCTTAATTTGCTACCCTCTTGCCTTTTTTTCCTTGCTTCTTCCCTTGCCGTTCCCCTTCTTTTCCTTTTTTTCTTTTTGTCTCCATGAACGTTTTTACTTTTGTTGTATTCCTCTTTCTGGTTTCTTCTTTATTTCTTTCCTGTCCTCACTCGTGCTGTTGCTGCTCCTTTTTTCTATATATACACGTATATACATACGTGTGTGTTTACAACATATATATGTATATAGCATGGATAGATGCGACATATAACACGTATTATGAATATATTATATATAATATATAATATATCCATATATGTCCTCGGAGTTCGTTTATGTATGTTACATCTCTTTTTTGTTTGTATGGTTGCATTACTGCAGGTTTTCGGGTGTCTCGACTGCGCCCATTGACAGCACAGCGGATGTTGTTGTTGCTGACGCCTTCACATTTATATTTAGAGTCCTCCCCTAACTTTACGAATAAACCCCCAAAGAAATACCCAATTGCCGCGTTGCTGCATGTATGCAGACGCGTGCATTGTCTACGCCCTAGCGGCTTAGAATTCATATTTGCTGCGTGCAGCAGCGGCACCGGCAGCAGTGGTGGCAGCAGCGGCAGCGGTAGTGCCAGAAACAACGCAAGCAGCAACATGAATTCAGCTGCGCCCTTCGCTGCTGCTGCTGCTGGTAGTGCAGCAGCAAGTACCCAGCATGGCCTGGGTGTCAGGAGACGCAGAGACCACAAAGTGCTGCTGCTACAGTTTGATGACCTCACCGAGAGAGAGAAAGTTGCATGCGCTCTGGAGCAACTCAAACCCCAGTCAGTATTGCTGCTGCTGTTGCTTCTCCCTGTACTGCACTTGTGTGCGTTTTCTGCGGGCAGCAGAAGGTCCTTCCATCGTCAATCTCGTTGCCGCTTCTGTTGCTGCTGCTGCTGCGTGTGTATGCATGCATGCAAGCATGTAGGGTTATGCTGTCGCTGCTTGCTCCTGCTGCCTGCTGTTCAGAGTGTTTATGCTGCAGGCGTCGGACGAGCTGCTGCGGTGCATGCAGACGAGGTGGCAAGAAGGTCGCCTGTCTTCCTTCCATTACCTGCAGTTTCTCAACAGCGCAGCAGGAAGAAGCAGCAGCAACTTCTCGGCCTACCCCGTCTTCCCTTGGGTCCTTCGGAGGTCTGCTGCTGCTGCTGTTGTTGTTGTTAGACGGCTGTTTTTGCTTTGTCTGATTGTAATCTGCTGCAGCTGAAGTGCTGCTTGTGCTGCCTCGTGTTGTTACAACAGATAGTACCTATTGGGTTGTTTGTGCTGCCGCTTATGCTGCTGCTGTGGCTGCTGCTGTCGTTGCTGCTGGCGCTGCTGCTCGCATTGCTTCGGCGCTCAGTTGGCGCTCCTTGCTGCCTTATCTCGTGATATATATTACTGGGTATATGCATTGCGACATTTAGGGCGCTTAGATCTCAAGATGCGCGGCTGCGAGTGCTGCTGCCGCCGCAGCGGTGGCTGTATCCGCTGCTGCTGCGGCGGCTGCATTAGTTGCTGCGGTTGATGCAGCTGTTTATTCTTCTGCTGTCGCTCGTTGTAGCAGAACAACAAAGCAAAAGCAGTAGCGGCGGCAGCAGCATCAGAAAGCTATGGGGTGCGTGTGTTGTTTGGAGTGTATGTACAGTTACGGAGAAGATGACACATCTAACCCTTTGTTGAGTCCTGCGGCTTTCCGTGACTTTAGCAAACCAATGGGGGCTTTAAACCCTCAGCGTTTAGAGGGGCTTTTAAAGAGGATGAAAGACATACAGGTAAAGGGGAGAGAGGGGCTGTGCATGAGAGGGATCTGGTCTGCCGACTCTTGTTGTCTTTGCTGCCGTTCAATGCATGCATACAGCCCCAGGCATGCATACAAACAGCCTCATGCATGCGTGCTTACTGCACCATGCATGCACGCGTGCAGCCCCATGCATGCATGCGCAGGTAGACGCCGGCGGCGGGACGATGCCGTCAAGCTGCGAAGACGGCATACCAGCGGCAGGACCAGCAGTAGGAGGTGGCACTGCAGGATCAGCAGCAGCAGCAGAAGCAGATTTAAACTACATATACGGCAGCCACTACAGCACACCTGCATATACAGTTCATTTTCTTGTGCGGCTTCTTCCTGAGTGTCTCCTTCGGCTACACTGCGGCCGCTTCGATTGTACACACCGCATCTTCCGCAGCATGCAGGGTGCATGGGCAGGTGCGCTCCGGCTGCTGCTGCTGCCAGGGCTGGTGCAGCTACAGCCAGTGCTGCTGCAGATGCTGATGCTAGTAATGATGTTACTATTGCCAGTACTGGTGCTGCTGCTACTCGAAATGTTTGTTGCCACTGCGGCTGCTGTTGCTGCGGATGGGCTGGAAACGAACTTATGATTCTGCTGATGCTGCTGTTGCTTTTGCTGCTGCTGTTGCTGCTGAGGTGTGGGGTGTGAAGCTTATCCGGTTTTCCGTTTGGGTGCTCGCCGAGAGATATCTCTTCTTTGGAGCAGCGAGTGGGGCTTGGCTTCGTGAAAACCGCATGCATACTTGCATGCAAGCATGCATGCGTCTGTTATGTGCATGTGTGTGCCTGTGTTGTGGGGCTGATAGGGGCGTACAGCGGCCAGTCTACATTTGTGGAGTTGCCCCCTGAGTTTTATTCTTTTGATGTATCTTTTCTTTGCAACCGCCTTGCAATTAGACTGACGGCAAAGCCAGCAGGCACTCCGTTGTTTGCTGCTGCGGGGGCGGAAGATCCAGCCGCAGTAGCAGCAGCAGCAGCAGCAAGCTGCACGGGAGCGCGAGCTGCAGCAGCAGCAGCAGCAGCCACCGCTGCAGCAACAGAAACTCTCGGCGACGTCGAGCTGCCAGGGTGGTGCGAAGGCGACCCTGCTTTGCTGCTGCTGTTGCATCGAGCTGCTCTCGAGAGCAGCAACTGTAGCAGTGCGCTGCACAGGTGGATCGACCTCATCTTCGGCTACAAGCAGACAGGGCAGGTGGGGTTCCGGCTAGGGTTTAGGATTTAGGGTTGCTTTTTGGTTTGCAAGAAGAACGTTTCGGCGTCGGCTCAAGCAGGAAAAAGGGCTTTTGTTGAACTGGAGTGTAGGGTTTATGGTTTAGGGTTTGTGTTTGCACCGCAGGAGGCTCGTGCTGCTAACAATGTGTTTCATCCTCTTACATATGTAGACGCTGTTGCTGCATCAGCAACAGGCAGCTGCTGCCCCACAGGCACCCAAGCGGATTCCTTCTCTCCTGGTCTTAGGCGGTTACTGCAGCAGCTGCCTCCTCTTGTTCGCGATGTGCAGCTGCAGGAGTTCGGTCAGACCCCTATTAAGCTGTTCTCCCAACCCCATCCGATGAGGTCCTGCTGCCGTTGCTGGTGCTGCTGCTGTTGCTGCTGGTGGTTGCTGTGTGCTGCAGCTGTGGCTGTTACTGCTTCTGTTGATGACGGTACCGGTGTTTACAGCGGCTGCAGTTGACGCTACTGCTGGCGTCCGTGTTGCTCATGTTGTCGTCGCTGTTGCTGCTGCACTGGCTGCTGCTGTTGTTGCTGCTGCTTCTGCAGGCTTTCGTCTCCACCGTTTGA
Source organism: Eimeria maxima (assembly GCF_000499605.1). Lineage (NCBI taxonomy): Eukaryota > Apicomplexa > Conoidasida > Eucoccidiorida > Eimeriidae > Eimeria > Eimeria maxima. The sequence goes on along the minus strand of NW_013566721.1, from coordinate 10,029 downwards.
CCCGTCGGAGTGGGAACTGGCCTTTGGCCGCTCAGCTCCCAGGCATTTGCTGCAGCTGGACAGAAACCGCAGTGCTGCTGCATCTTCATCAACAGCAGCAGGGTACTCCATGTGGGCAGACACCCCGTGGTATCTCTACATACACCACCACCCCGAGCTGCTGCCGGGTCTGCTGACGCCGACTCCGTTGCCTCCATCAATCCTTCCCGGTCCGCCCTCATCAGCAGCAGAGGTTGCTGCTGCTGCTACTGCGCAGAAATCCAGGCACCAGCAGCCGGTGCGCTTAGGGGCGGCTGCTGAGAGGGTTCCTCTCAAGTGGAGGACACCCCCGAAACCTGAAAAGGAACAGCAGCAGCTGCTGCAACTGCTGCTGGAAGGAAATGTGCTTCCTCAGCAACAGCAGCAACAGCAGCAAGAAGACCGCCAGCAACAGCAAACTCGCACTGCTTCAGCTTGGAATGCAGCTGCAGCCAGCCGGCTGTGGGGCCGTCATCCCCGAAGTGTCTCCTCAGCTAACTCTCCATGGCGCCGGTTTTCTGCTTGGCCAAGCAGCAGCAGCAGCAGCAGCAGCAGGAGCGTAGCGGTAGTTAGTGCCCCCGTGCCTTCCGGTCAGCAGCAACAGCAGCAGCGGCAGCAACAGCAGCTGGCTGTGCGTTGCCGCTGGTTAGGACTATCGGGTGTCTCTTGCTGCAGGGGTTGGGTGGCGGTATTGGGGAGGGACGGGCGTCTTTGCTGTTTCGACGCCCTGGAGGGTCGATTGCTTCAGCAGCAACAGCAGCAACAGCAACAGCAGGCGTCATTGCTCGAAGCAGCAGCAGCAGCATGCCAGCCGATTTCCTGCTACTGCACGGCGATACACCGCAGAGTGGCAGACAGCGCTCTAAGCAGTGCAACCCACTTGGGTTCTTGCCGGCTGCTAGCTTTGGGGTGTACAGACGGCAGCATTTACCTGCAGCAGTTGCCGCAGCGAGACCTGGAGTCCACAACCATCGCCAGCAGCAGCAGCAGCAGCAGCAGCAGCAGTAGCAGCAGCAGGGGAATGGGCTCGTACCCCGTTTCTGCTGGAGGCCGGAGGGAGAAACAGCGAGTTGTTGGCCACTTGGACTCTGTCTTGAGTTTGTGTTACCAAGGCACTGAAAGCTTTCTCGTCTCAGGAGCAGCGGATGCGACTGTAAGGGTGTGGGGTGCAACTCCTGCTGCCTTGCTGCTGCAGCGGCTGTTTGACGAGCCTCTCTCGGAGGTCACTGCCACAGCAGCAAGCGGCTCCCTAGTCCTTGCAGGAACTGCTGCAGGGGATTTGCTGCTTTGGGACTTGCGGTGCTCCTCTCCCTTCATCTGGGGGGCCCCCCAAGGGGGACCCCACGAACCCAGGGGACCCATCAGGGCATGTGGCTTCGCCGAAGGCGGCAGAATTACAGCACTTCTGCATACACCGCAAGCTGCTGCTGCTCTGCGCAGGCAGGAGCAGCTTCAGCTGCAGCAAATTGGGGTCGAGAGGCCCGGCGGGGCGGAGTTGCAGAAAAGCGCGCCCCGCGGAGGCAACGCAGCAGCAGCAGAGGCACCACCGGCAGATCTAGCAGGTGCAACAGACGCAGCGTTTCCAATTCAGGTATGGGAACTTCGCGGCAGCAGCAGGATCCCCCCACGCGGCCATCCTGGGGCGTCTGTACAAGCCGGGTCCCCTCCAGGGGTTGTAACCTGTGGGGCCCTGGATGCCAGTGGGCTTGCACTTCTAGCCTTTATAGAGTCTCCTGCTGCCGCTGGTCCTGCTAGTGCTACTGCTGGGACCGTGTGCAGGGCAGGGCTGCGGCTAATGGACTGTTTGAAGAAGGAGGAGATTTGGTGGGCACCACTGCGTGCGGTCGGGGCCCCCCGTTACATTTCTGTATGGCCTGGGGCTGCTGCAGCGACTGAGGGGCTGTCTTTTGAGGGTGCTGGCGGTGGCAGCTGGGGCCCCACAGTCGTGGCTGTCGGGGAGGCGGCTGGAGCTGTTGAGGCTCTTTGGGTGTAGCGGCATGCAACATGCAGCAGGCAAGAAGCAGTCAGCAGCAGGGTGAACCCGATACTCTAAGGGGATATGCGGGAGGCGCTATATTTGTAAGAGCCGGTTTATGGATTATTGGCAGGCTCACATCTCATCTATGTTGAGCACAACCATAAGGAATATCTTTCTAACTAGTCAGTAGTTACATAGCTAGCTGTTGCACATCTGCCGAGCTAGCTTACTAGCTAGTGACGCAAGTTCTTGGCTGCTCAGCGGAATGGATGCCTGCTGTCGATTTTGCAATGCCCAATCGCTGTTTGACTATATTCCGATTCACTGAAGTCCTGAGCAATCGTCGAGGACATTCGTTGCAGCGTGAAACTGAAACCGTGCTCAGCTGTGCGTTTTGGCATCGTCTCTGCGATTTTTGCAACTCTGTCTACGGAGTGAGCACGAATCGTTACCGGGCCTTAGTAGACACACGGTGCACAGCCAAACTTTCCCAACAATTGCCTACAGCCTATCTGCACTGTTTCTACATACAGACAAGAAGACATATTAATGCATGTGTGCTGGGCTGTCTTGCAGCTTGAGTTGCAGCAATGCGCGCTGCAGCTCAAGGCATCCTCTACTGCAGATCCAGCAGCTTGAGCCGCGGAGCTCAGGGCGCCTGGAGACTGGGGGGGGGTTAAATGCATTGAAAGATCCATTATCCTAAGTTCTTTGGCAGCATTTCAACCCACACTAAACCTCGAATAGGATAAAAAGACCTGATTACCTGAGTACCACATGGGGAGTCCCACGGTGTACTCCACACGTGACCATCGAGACGAAAAAGCTGGAGGTCTTCGGGTAACGAGTGGAAATTGGTTAGCATGAAACCGATGGAGGATCAAAAACAGCGGACGAGTGCACCGCAACAACGTCTGAGGGGATGCACACATGCGATCTAAAAGACAATGAAAGAGTTGTAAAGGGCTCGACCAAACGTACTAAAAATTGGACACGCCAGTAACGGGTGTTAATGGAAAATTCCACTGTAGTGCTGGGGAGGTGGGGAGCGGCAACACAAGACTACTGTGGCCCGCCTCTGCAGTGGTCCAAACGGAGGGTGCCAATGGACCTAGTATTTCAGCGTTAAATCCCGTTTCACCCTGTTTGGTTCCTTTATTTTAAGTTTCGCATTTAATATCTTACTAACGTTCATCCTAGGTAGTTTGGCCTGTACTTTAATAATCGTACTACGGCCCCTGTTCACGAGTGTTCGCATCTCGCCTGTCGCTCGGCTATGGCTGCAACGCCTGGGGGGGTCGGTAGACGGCAAGTGCAGCTCTAGGCGATATCTTTCTGTCCCGTTGAATCTCTGGGCGGTTTTCTCCTGTACCTTTCGCCTCAAGGTTCTACGTCCCCAGTAAATTGTCAATCTAATCTGCGCCGAACACAATGAAAACCTTCAGTTCGGTGTTGCTGGCAGCCGCCGTTTTGGGCGCCGGCCTCGGTGTGAACGGCTTGACAAGCGGGGATCCCAAAGGGTCTTCATGTGGGTTCAAGCACCAGCAAAGCAAACGAATTTTGTTTTAGGTGGAATGAAACTTATTTCAATGGGTCTTGATGGGTGTGTGGTCGTTTTCTTCTGTGCAGCGCCCGCCGAATGCCTTGAAGATTTCAACGCAGCTAGGAAACGAGCAGGCCTCAAGCCCTTCACTGCAGAGCAGAGCCTGGATAAGAAAATGCCAACAAGCGACGATGGTTACATCAATTCTATGTGCCAGAAAATAACGGGCGTAAGTTGCCTAGGTTGCGCCCGCGTCTGCTTATCGCCTTAGTGGTCTGATCCTCTCCCTCTGTGGATTTGTCTTCGCCGCTTGGGGCGCGATAAATAATTTTTGTCGTTTTATTCTCTTGTTACTTGCTCAGGAGGAAACCAGAGTGGTGGTGAAAAGTACTGAGCGCACCGGCACCTACGCTTTCGCGCCGGCGACGGACTCGGAAGACGGCTGCTCTGCTGCCGTCTCCTTTTGGAAAGAAGTCCACACCAACTTTCAGGAACCCCCACCCGTGTACAATCAAAGCGAAGAAGGGGTGTATGGGGACAGCCGGGTCCGCTCCTTCGTAGCATTGTACAGCACGGCCGAAAATGCCACAATCGACTGCGCTTATATCACTTGTCCTGTTGTCACCAAAACCACCACGCCAATCCCCTCCAGTACAGCAACCACAACGACGTCGACCACTGTCAGTGCAGCTCCTACTACACCACAGAGTCCCCAAACTTACAACTGGAATTTCGACGACGAGGAACTTGCAAAGCAACGCGAGAACGGCAGCGGAGCTTCAGTGCGACGTCTCTCAGATGCCGTTGAAACCGTTACAAGCCTCGTTTGTCTCACCAATCCTGCAGCTCTTGTAGACCAAAAGATGCCCTTCTCGTAGGTTTTTCAGAAGATGGCTTCTTGCTTTATTCCTCTTCTTCCTGTAGTAGTTGCCTTTATATACGTTGTTTCATGGCTCTTGTTTTATCGCTTTTTTATACTTTATTCCCATTTGAGTCTTACAGTGGGCGTTTCCTGGTGGAGCGTCATGCATGTTACCATGATGGCTGCTTCACATGTCGGTGTGTAGTTGTGTTTGTGGTGTTGGCACCGCTCCTCTTCCGTTCATTTAAAGCCTTAGAAAAGAATTGCTGAACATTGGATTGCCGTTTCTGTCCCTTGAGTGTGTCAGTATTCGGTACCTGCCATATTGCTCTTGATCTCTTGCCTCTTATTACCCGCGCCCGAGTATGTTCCCTTCGACCCTCCGTTACACGCATTCGTGCGTTTTGAATACGTGCCTAATCTTTTTTATTGCTTTCACACTTCTTGTAAGCTTGGTCCGGCTGCATTTGGTGGCTGTGATGTAGAAGGTGTCTTGGGAGTCGTAATTTTGCCATTTTGCCATGCCTTCGGTGGTTGTGCACAGAGAGGACGTTTGGACCAGCATAAAGGAGAGCATAAAAAATTCCGCCTCTGCCTCGGTGCAATCTGGTCTTCTTACTGCAGCTTTGTTGGTGCTTACTTCTTTCATTATCCTCTAGGCATCGTCCAGTAGCCTGAACTCCTGGTGTCTGTAGGCCTTTACAACCAGGGGCAAGGTAGGGAAGTCGCAGCTTCTTCAGTGTGTACGAAGCAAGCACAGAGAAGCTCCTTTGATCCGCTAAAGCTGGGCTCTGCAGAGGGGCAAAAAAGGAGACAAAATGTCTCTGGGCGACCTGCAATTGGCCTGCAGTCACCCGCCACTCTGCTTTGCCGTCCTATCCTCAATGTTCCGAAATGTTTCAAATGCAAGCCCTTGAATCTGCGATTCAGTTTCCCTGTTGGAAACGAAGGCATACAATGGTACAATAGACAGACAAAAACACAGAACAGGTTTTTTGGAGGGATTGGGCAGAACACCTCCTGCTCCGATGGGGTTTGTCCGCTTTCCTGCGCTTCGCTTGCAAAGGAAATAGCTGATCCCTTTAAAAACAGAATAAAGCTAGGATGGCACTGTGCATCAGAAGCACAATAGTACGCCTAGCGCTTGAGCAAGGATCCGCTGACAGTCCCGTTTGCACGTGTCGAACTGCCTTCGTTTCAAGCACTTGAGCACTTGCGCTAGAAACGGTGTCGGCTATAGGAAATGAGCCGCTCAAGGGGAGCGGGAAAACGTCTGTGGCCAAGCGACAGCTTGCGAGCTTGAGATGTACTTTGTCTCCTTTTATCGCCTTTGGCCGCTCTACACATCCCAAGGCACACTTGGGGTAGAAAGCGCTAGTTGCTTGTTCTCGCCCTTGTCTTTGCATGCAACGAGGAAGCTGAGGTCCCCTTGGAAAAGCCCAAGGGACTGCTTGGGAATGGCTACCCTGCAGTGCAGAGCTTCAGGGAGGCCGAAACTGGAGGATAATGGCGCACGAGCAACGGTGCGACTTCATCTGTACAAACACGTCGGAGTGTCTTCCCTTCGGACAACACCTATAGCATGATTAACGACGTGAAAAGTAGAAAGAGGGACGAAAAGAAAATGGATGGCAGCGAACTAGACGCAAAGTTTGCGAATGCGCGCTTAATGTTCCTCCATTCACATTCTCTGCTCACACACCCCAACAACAACCGCAAAGAGACGCCGGCGAACAGCTTGTCAAGGCTAGTGAATAAGGCAGAAAAAACTGCCTAGATGGAACGCAAGATAAAAAGACAGTCGATGAGCATGACGCAAACTGGCAGGCGAACCAAATCATTCAAAGCAAAGGATGCCGGAAAAGGCTGGCTGATGCACAAAAGCATCACGAAACGCACACCAATCAGAGCTGAAAGAGGGCAAACCGAACACATGTAATTTGTCTTTCTTGACATCCTAAATACTTGTTTTCGACCGGTGTTCTCGTTGCGAACACGTTTAAAAAATCGAGAACACCGGTCGAAAACAAATATTTAGGATATCAAGGAAGACAAATTAGGTGAGAAAAGGTGAATCTCACGAGAAGGGCCTTCTTCCTGCGGCAAGCGCCTTTGGACTTGTCATACAAACAAGTGCCCGGATTTCCTCTGTCGTTGCTTCGAGGTGGCTGGTAACAGTAACTTTTGGTTCTTCTGAAGTTGGACCTTCCGAAACTTTGGGTGTTTCCTCCTTCTGATTTTTCTCACTGCCTTTCCCTTCGTGTTCTTTCGTAAGTGAGGATTCACTGCCTCCTTTACCATTCTGATGGGTAGTTGCACCGTTTGCGATGGGACAGATAAAGTAGGCACAGTCGATAGATGCGCCCTTCCTGGGATTGAATAGAGCCACGAAAGACCTGTTGCGGGCATTGGCATACGACCCAGCGTTGTCATTGGTGTAAACGGGGGGAAGCATACCAAAGTTCCCGAGGGATTTGCTCCAGTGAGAAAGAGCGGCAGAGCAATCACCAGTTTCACCGCTCTGCAGTGCGTGAGCATAGGTGCCTTCCTGTTTGGAGCTAAGGTTGGATTTTTTGGAGCTGGCCTCCTGATAAAGTTGAAGAAAACAAAATAGCAGCAAACTACGGAACCATTGAATCATCAACACGCCGGGACGGCACTATGACACAGGGAAAAGACCACGCCATACGCGCAAGAAAACTTCTCCTTACCTCCTCCAGAGCTTTACAAACTTCCTTTACATAAGTTGGGTTGTCAATGGGGAGCTTGTGCATCCCAGCCTCCCCTGTAGTAAAGGGATCGAACTCCGCGCGGGATCGTGCCTCGTTGAAAACACCGAGGCAGTTGACGGGAGCTGCAAGCATTCAAACCCACAATAATAACCAAAATAACTTAATTATGAAATGATTAAAACCTGTGGATGCCCTTTGCCGAGCTTCGAAACACGTACTTGCAGTGCTTCCCGCGGTATTTGTGTCCAATGCCGTGCTGCGTGCAGCGCGCAGCACGACCAATGTGAGAAAAACAGGTGGAGAAAGTCCCATCTTGATCATGGCAAAAACCATAACAGGCCCCCAAAAACTTTAAGAGTAGCTGTCATCTGAAAGTGCCGATTCCTGGGTCCTCAGTGAGGGAACCTCACTACACAGCACCCAGTAGGTTAGCAGGACACGGCTCAAGGGAGGGCCAAGGCCACCAGTGGCAAGAGGACGTTTGTTGTGGTAACGCAATTATGCTCGTTTTTAGTCTTTAGTGTACTTCACTGAAACTAAAGGCTAGTGATTCCAGATGTTTCATCCGAAGTGTTGCACAGAAACGCTAGCACAGTTACACCAAAAGAGCACCGAGTGACCAAACACTGACCGAGGATGCGGTAGACAAATTAGACTATCATCTAATTTCTAATGCGTGAAGACGATTGTGTTTTTAACATTTTAACAGGAAGGCAATGCGGGGATATTAATTCCCGAGTATGCAGAATTTTTTTCAAGCGTCTGCCGTTTGTGGTTCTTGCATTTCTGCATTTCTGCGGCACTTGCACCGACTAGAGCGCGCCTGTTCAGGCGTCAACGCTGAATGCGCATTTACACGTCCGGTTCTCTCGCTTCTCAATTTTGTACCAGTTCATGTGTAATTGAAAGACTTTTGAATCCACTAAACTAATTATCGATCCCTCAATCACCAAATAGGGCCGTTGGCCGTGGTCGGGCAATAGTGTCAAATGCTCTACTAAAAAGAAACTAACATCCATATTCGTCCCCGCTTCTCCTAGGTATCGAGCTGCGCTTCCGAAATTGGAATCATGGTGCAACGAGAGCCCTCCGCTCTATTCGAAAACTGAACGAGTTTCAACGGGGCCGAAGGAGTAAGGTTGAGAGTTCTTCAATAACAGCTTGCCTCCCTCCCCAGTCTCCAGGCTTCCTAGGTGCAGCAGCACAAACGCCCGCGGCTTCAGGAGGGAAAGTGGCCTGCAATTAGCTGCAACTAACTGTTGCAAGCCACATGGAAGAGCAAGCCAACCTTCTTGGGTGCAAACACAACCACTGCAAGCAGTCGTTAAATACTTCTGCTTGCGTGGCCTTACCGCCAATGCTACAGTGTTAGCTTGCATGGACCAGAGCAGCTGAAGTTGCCTGACGTACAAAAGTCACCAGAGAAAAGTAAGCAGCAAGACAAACAGTACGCCGGCGAAAAAACCCAACAGATTCGCGGCATCGGCTCCTGCCCGTGTCGCAAAGGCTGAACAGCAAGAATCTTTAGGCGCAAAAAAAACAGCAAAGTCACAAAAAAGCAAAGGCACAGTTCTTGCAACTTGGCCCGAAGAGCCAGTTATTCACTTTAAATGTTTGCATTCCCTGCTCATCAAATCGAGGATCCTGCTGGCCTAAGGGCCCCTAGGGCTACCCCGTGAATCTCCGCCTGCAGGAACAACTCCATAGTCATGTACATAGACTCCAGAAACGTCGTCCCATTTAGCTTTGGCGAGCGGCTGCAGGAAGGAAATTGCTACGAAGCAACAAGTCTTCCACTCGGCAGGCATCTAGAAGGCGCTGGGTGTTGCTCTTCAAACCTTGAGTGATCAGTTCTCCACGGTTCCCACTTGAGACTCCTGAAGCTTAGAGGTCCGCAGGGAGAAAAGAAGAGGAGCTGCTTGAGAAAAAGAATTTCCCCATCATCTGGGCGCTTTCCTGTTTTGTAGATGGAGATTGCTGCTAACATTCGATTGGCGAGGTTGATGTTGATCCTGCCACTGCATTTGGTGCGAATTCCTGGTTCGTTGTACCGGTAGTCTGCATCGAAGCATTCAGCGAAGGCCTCCCACCACATGAAAGAGAGCGCTGGAACGCCCAGGACGTGTATTGCAGACACGATTGCATCTAAAACCAGAAACTGCCTGCCTATGCTAGCCACGCCTTGCAAAGGTCGGCGCAGCCGTTTGGCTGCCCGCGCCCGAGCGGCCGACGCAACTGCAAGCTCTTGGACGTTTTCCACAAGAACCGTAACTTCCGACTGATTCAGTGACTGCTTCGCGAACAGATAGCGAAAAGCAAGCAAGAGTTCATGCACTGACGAGCCGTTGCCCGCCTCGAAATTCGAAGCTGACAATACAATGGGCGGCGGCACCACCCCTTCCTGCAAAATAGGCAACCTGACATACGGGTGCATGCAGATCAAACCGGCCCGCGGGACAGCAGCAGTCGTTGATGGTGGTGCTGCTGTTGCAACAACCTCGTCAGATGCAGCACCCGCTGCTGCTGGAGCAGCGGCCTCGTCTGGAACGCTCGATGATGCTGTTGGAAAACCCTGTCCTGAAAGCCATGTTTCCGTTGTTCCAGAGTAAACTTGGCATGCAGGTCGTGAGAATTCTGGAGGCTGCCCTTGAGAGGAAGATTCATGGCTGTCTATTGAACTCTCAGGCAAACTGCCTATGACAGGAAGCGCATCCAGCCAGGATTCAGGATCTAGCTCCGGGTAAGTCCCAGATGAAAGCTCTGTGCTGCCTTCTTCATCTGAAGCACGCCATGCATCAGCCTGTGGCAGCAACGTTGCAACCTGATGAGGCAAACCAACCGAATTTGAGGCAACAACAGGAGGTTGGGTACCCGCAAAAGCCTGGAGGGCTGCTGA
>NW_013566720.1:0-17878 GCF_000499605.1 Eimeria maxima | reverse complement strand
GGAGGGAAAGGGGGAGGGGGGGGAAGCCGGCAGGCGCCGGGGGGACGGAATGGAGGATAATCAACTTCTACAAATTTCGGATGGCTTACCCGCCCATGCCAGTGTTCCAAGTCTCTTTGTGCACGGCCTGGACCCGTTCTTTAGAGGGTCTTCAGAGCACGATGGCAGTGCCCAGCATAGGGTCACACCACTCGAAGAGGTAAGCCACGTTTTCTGCTCATCTGTCAAGCGGAACGTTAGACCATCGATGTCCGAGGATGCCAACGTTAACTTCGATATACCGTCGACGGGGGCTGTAGTTGCGTCCAAATACATTTGATCCGACGCGCTCTCAGGACAGACGACATTGCCTTGTAGTGCATACACGCTTGAACCTTGCTCGAGGTGTGGCTTCTGAGGTGTGTGCGCAGCAACATTCAGTTAGGAGCGCGGGGTGACCCGCCAAGCACCGAGACGCATCGCCCTCGTGATTATCACAGCAACTGCTACCAGCGCTCATTAAGAACCGGAGACCAACATCAGTAATTATGCTTAGCATTCATTAATTCATCGTGACAAAGCAGAATCTTGCGAACTGAAGGACCCACCAAGTTGGGGAACGCATCGAATGAAGGGCTAGTTTCGTCCTCCTCAGGAGTGCGGTTGTCAAGAATGTAATACTTGGAGACGTTTTCAGGAACAAGTTTAACTTCACACGGCTCCTTGTCACCATTTGAGCAAACCTCCTCCCCACCAAGAAGCTCTGCAGGAGCGGAAGATCCTGGAGTGTTGCCCACATACTGCCTAAAGATCAACGTGACAGATCACAGAAGAAGCTTATCTTCGTTTTAGTGCAACTTTGACTCCTGCAGGTCCTGTATCAGCTGCGGCAGCAGCAGTTGACCTCTCTGGCGTGAGGCCAGCACCTCCGGGGCTGAAGTGTTGCTACGAAGGCGGTAGAAGCTTCTCGCAGTACTAGTACCGGGAAAACATTCCACATAAGGAAATGTTTGACTTACGGTGTACCGAAGATCGCCAGACTAGTGTCTATAGCCACAATGCACAGCTTCCGGCTATCAGTTGGTAACTCCGTAGAATACGTCAACTCAGTTAGAGAGTTCCCTTCATTCCACGCTGACTGGTGAGGCATAATAGCAGCCGCCCGTAGCTGCTCCTCAGTAGGCGTCTGGCAAGTGGCAGTTCCATCTTGATCTTCGATCAGCAAAGCCATCGACCGGTTATCTTCCATGCTTTCTCGAGCGCCCACAGTCACCTGAAAGGTGCAACTGGTAAGCTCCGTGCCCGCGCAGACGACTGCTTCATCTAAGGAGACGACCACATACCAACACACGAGAGCAGCTACCCTTCTAACCGGGAATGAGGCCTCCGAAACAACACACGCTCAGCCAGCCTCTAGGAAGTCTCGCCCCATGTAAGCCATGCAACCTTCCTCAATGCTGACAAGTGTACCGTCAACGTTTCCCTGTCTACGCATACTTATCTCAGAGCTGCATTAGTAGGGGGAAGGCTCACCGACAATGGAGAGTACGGGCAAGACCTCGATGACGCCTAGGTACTCAGAGTATGCGGAAGGGTCATTGTTAGGAGCGATTTGAGGGTTCCAGCAAATCTGATAAAGTCCTGGAGATCCCTGGGGAGCCCAGAAAGAAATGCTTTCATCAGAGACAGAATTGTTTTCATTGGAGATAGGGCTGTTTTCATTGTAGGTAGAGCCGTTAGCATTGGAAGGCTCGTTTCCTGGTCCTACTTCCCGTCCTTGTATACCACCAACTGTTCTGTTCCTTACTCTAACTTTAGTGGACAGCTCAACCATCACCATACTTTCGTTCGCTAAGGCACCGTTCTCTACGCCTGTTACAGCAGTTCTTGAATCTGAACCAACAGCCACACGAAAGAAATTGCAAGCATCTCCACAGGTAAGGCAAGCGCTTCTACACTAGCTCCACGTGAAGTGCCGCTTGCGCAGCACCACACGGGAGTGCACATAGCTAGGTGCAACACTTCGAGAAGTACGGAGAGGCCGCTTCCCATGAAAGCAGCTAAGCAAGTAACCATCAGCTGGCATATTTGGCAGGATACGTACCGGTGCAGCGATACGTGCCCAAAAGCTTCCTTGCTCTCCTTTCATCACAGGTGTCCGGCACAGTCACCTGGACTGTTGTACTGGTGCCTCCAGTGGATTCGAAAGACCCATAGCCCACGGGCACGAAGAAACAAGTCCTCTTGCCTTTGCATTGGACGTTCAACAAATCCGTCAAATCCACATCCCCGCAGATTCCCCGAGTATCCACCCACTTGGCCTCCACAAACACGGGAACCGTACCCTGCTTACAGCGCGTGCGGAAGACGTTGCCAGGGAGTGCCCAGAAATGGACTGAGAGAGAAGATCCAAGCACACAACCCGACTACAAATTGGCACCTGCCTTGATCACCACGAGACCCACAACTACAAAGGTGAACAGTTACTCCTCCCTGCACTTCTCCACTCTCTAACGTTCAAATGATTCAACGGGACCAATAAATGTACAGACCCGTGCACATTGAGTAAAGCCATACCGGGCTCCGTGTCTTCCTCTGTCAGAAGTCCCCTAGAGGTGTGAGAGCCCAAGATGAGGAAGCTAGAATCCCCAACCGTTGCCGATCGAAGTTGCGCAGTCCCGAGGCCCTTGGCCTCTCCGCATTTAGTCAGAATAGCCAGCCTACTGATGGAGTGGTCTAGCTTCGTCAGGTTCTTCCCTTGAACAGTTATTGGGCAACCACCGCCATGAGAGCAATGCATCTGTAGGGGTTTCCGCGAATAAAGCGGTCCTAGCCACAGCGCTCGACCTAGTTTGGTCGAAATGCGAGTGCCATCATCCCTCCAGCATATTGTGGCGGAGCCGTTCTCAGATAGCCAAGCTCTCCCAGAGGCAAAGCTGTATGTCGCGTACTCCACCACCTCACCGTCAGGTAGTGGCTCAACTGGAAGACGCAACGGCGAGCTAAAATTCGACTCGGAGACATCTAATCCCACAACACTCTCAAAGAGAGAGCTGTCTTCGTTCGGGCACTCAACCTCCCCAGGGAGCAAGAACACACTGCTCTGCTCTGGAAGGATCCAGGGCTGCAACAGCATTGACAGCAGAGATCCATACTGTACAAGGCAAAAGTGCAAGTCCAGCTTAAATAAGACAGACGGAAAGAAGCGAAATCGGGGGGCGTCCGCTAGGCGTCTACTGCCCTATGCCAAGCTCTGGCTTTTGTTTACGCACTGACCTCATTGAAGGGAAACAAGGCCGGGTCTTTTGGTGACTCAGCTGTCACGCTGAAGATACAGGCAGACGAATCTGTAGTCGCCGACATGCACGGGACAAAGCCTAAGGCAAGGGCAGTAGTTGATACGGAGCCTCCAAGCCGTCCAGCGACAGGCCCAGAGACGCTTACAAGGGGTGTCCTGCGTGGAATGCGGAGCAAAACGCAAGTTCACAGAGTGAAGCGTGAACGGACGAGTCAGGGTGCAGAGTATACTCATGAAGCACAACAAAACATATTTGGTCTGCGGTGGTCCAGCAATGAGTCTGCGGCCACCTCACCAGGTTTTCCTGATGGGTATGGAATTCTCTCCAACAACCACCGTTGTCCAGCAGAAGGTATTCGGTTCTATATCAGCCTGTATCTCGAAGGACATTATGGCCACTGTTGCTTCCGTTCCATCGGCTCCTGTTTCCTCAGATGAGCCCTCCTGACGGTTGTGAATCACCACCTTCTCGAACGTCGCTTCTTGTGTCTGGCTCAGGGTCACGGGCTTGCTGCTGCTGCTACAGTTGGAGCCATCCGTAAAGGCTTCAACGCTTATGCTGCACCACAGACCTTGCTTTGGAACCCGTCCACCGAACGCCTCGACCATTGTCGCGTCCAACAAAGCGCTTACTTGAATAACCACACTCGCGGAATATGGGGACTTCCTAGAAACCGTGCGCGCTGCGACAAAGGCAAAAGATTTCAGAAACCCTCCACTAAGATTACGCAAACATGACGGCACTTCTAAATGCAGAGCTTCGACTCAACACACAGCTCGTGTTAGCCTCGCAATATCGTGTAGAATGTATGAAATCCGGTATAGACCCTGCACGTTTTACATGTTGGGGCCTACTGCTGCCCGCACCTCTCACAACTGGTAGAGGCAGAAAGGAGATGCTGGACAATGCGATGTCAAACTGTTCCCTGAATGAGGTGGAGTCGGCATCCACAGGGGAACCAGGAGAAGCCTGAGTATTCCAGCACAACTGGTATCCCCAGCCCACCGTGGCAGGAACTAGGAAAGTTGCGGATCCTTCCTCTGCACCAATGTTCTCAGCAACAATCCACGGGGTAGTGTTGGCATCCTGCAAATTCATCCGGATACAACCACAGAGAAAAGAAAAACTTGCTCCGGAAGTTGTGCTGCCTCTTGTGAGGCATGCACGCTTGCAGCAAATAAACCTTTGCGACCTTGTGCACGCCATAAGGGTTCCGATTGCTCGTTTTGTACAGGAACGCACGCTGCAGCTAGTGGAAAGCGCCAAACGGGGCATGCTATAATCCAAAGAAGCCATTTCGAAGCCTGATATGGTGAGTCGGCAGCGCCCAGCCTCCAACTTCTCGCACAGGTGCTCCGTGAAGGATGACCGAGCAGGCCCGATCCACTTGGCACTCCCCAGCTGCTTCACACAAGGCTTAGATTCGGGGTTTGTACAGTCGTCGTCTACTATGCACAGAGCTGCAGACCCGCGCTGCCCAAGAAGACTGGAAGTCCGGTCAAGTGTAATAGTCACCGTATTTGAAACGAAGCTGCTTACTACCTTTTCCGAGGTAAGCCCCTTTTCGTCTGAGGGAGTGCTAAAGCTGATCTCCTCAGGCCTCAAAGGACACGCATCCTGGGGAACCGCTGCCACGCTCACATTTGGAGGGATCAAAAGGAGCTGAGATACACACCAAACTCAGAGGGCATCTTTGCATACTACCAGGAGGTAGCCGTTTCCGCATTCACTGCATTTGATGCAGGCTACGAACAGTCTCCAAGTAGATCACAACAGCCAGGATACAGCGAACGGCTGGCTTACATTTTGCAGAACTTGACCCTTCGCGTCTAATGCTGCGCTGGTGTTTAGTGTTCCGGTCGCCGTGCAGCTGAAAGCTGCGTCGACGCCGCATATGGCTTCAAGATTACTGGAGGGTACCTCGAATCCTGGGAGCCTCCCAAGGTAGGTCCTGAGAGAGTTACAAGCATGCCTCAGCTCTCAGGATTTAGGATGCAAGATTATTAATGCAGTGTTAATGGATCCCTTGAGTCTCGGTTAGACCACGCTAATAAGCAGCGCGACAATACTGCATGTGCACCTGGCTGTTGCGACATCCGTTGAACTTACGAATACGCAATATCGGTTGTGAAGCTGGACGGTGTGAGGAACTGGGTCCAGCAAACAGAGGAAGCTTCATGTTGGACTGAAGCAACAACAGTGCCTAAGCTACGCCCATCATCTGTTTCCGTGGCCCCCGATATCGACATGGAGGCCGTAATCGTTCCTCCCTCCGCGTCCGATGAGAAGTTGCAGGAATCCACGTTCTTCTCCGTGGGGGCCCTCTTAAAGTAGATTTTGGTGGACCCCAAAAACAAGAATGGATCCAGCTTAGCTGAAACATCAAGCGTCACGGCTTTGGGTGAGTGTTCAAACAACCCTGGAGGTAGCTTCACAGCTGCAGCGAACAGGCAAGCACAGCATGCAAAGTATTCACGCATCCGCATGCATCACCACGGTCACCACGGTTCCTTGGTAAGGGGTATTTAAGACACCAGGCATGCAATGCCGAAACGCTTATATTATTGAGTGATAACGTTTAGCGTGTGCTCCTGAATAAAACTTTGTGCACCCAGGGGCCTTACGAACGACCCAGTTTTCTGCTTCTGTCAGTCCGTAAGTGCAACCAATTGTATGTGATTAGGATCCCGTCCTCTCATATCTTTTCTGCTGTGTGTCCATTCCCTTTCTTCTCTGTCCACGTCTCTCTCCTAAAGTGTACTGCTGTATAAGTAACTGTTCCCGTATTCTGGCAAGCATGAGAGCACGGTGGCACCTGCTAGGACCACTAAGAAGGCAAGAATAGGGAAGAACACATCTAGCACAGTGTTTCTGCCTCACATTGTAAGGAGGGCCTGGGGAGGAAGATAACAAGGCCTACTGAGACGGTGTGGTCCAGCAGGTTGTGCACGGAGCCCACTGAAGGGTTCCAGCACAGCTCCAGGCTCCCCCGGCTGATGGTCGTGTTCATCTCGAAGCGAAGTGCAGTCGAAGTGTGCCGAGCAGGAGAGCTCCTCGCTTCCAGAAATGCGATGCTCGAAAATTGCTCTCCAACGGGCTCCTGCAGGGCCTCCACGGAGGCAGACCCTGAAGGTGCACATTAACTCCCCAGCAAGCACTATCTATGCTGTCGCGACAAGAAAAACGGCGAGATCTCCAGGTGCACCCCTCACGCCCCCCCGATAGAGTTTCCAATGCAAGGCAGCATTGCCTGCACGCACACCGTGGTACTCACCACCAGCCAAGTCCGTAACCTCCTGAGCATGCATGCCTGCGGTGGAGATCTGCAAAAAGCTGGAGTGATCCGAAGGCAAAGACAAGTCAACGCCCCCAAAGTCACCGGAAAGAGGCAGGCTCCCTTCCCCTGAGACTTTCTGAATAGACGAGCACCCAGAGCAGATGCAGATGCAGATGAATGAGTACAATTCATGCTTGGGGAGATGCAACTGCAGCTGTATGTGCCTGCACCCATGCGAGCACCGACCGTTTACCGCTGCCGGCTTCTTTGGCAAGCAGGTCTACATGAGGTAACACAAACAGCGAAGCCCCGTTTACGGAGAACCTAGGCACTAGGCGCCACAGATGGGGAAGGTTTTTCGCTCTCCAGTGTTAGTATTGAGGCTGCTCAGGTCCATCAATGAGACAGCCGCTCACCCCACAAGTGTCAAGTGCAGCTAGACGACTGTAGTGCATGCTGAGAAAGTTCATGTTTATCCCGCGGATCTCGATACTGCATGTTTGTCCTTGTTGGCACAGGAAGAACTGTTCATAACCCGACGTTGGACCTGTAGCAGTGCAAATCAGCCTCAGTTGGAGGCCCTGATCATTCGGGTTCACCCACAGGGGTCATTCGCGCCACGCACGATCGACCGAAGTTTCCCAGCAACAACACACACAACCTGCACACGTGCAGCCCCTCAACCCAGCCGGAAGCCAGCATGCAATGCAGCTCTACTGCTGCACTTCCCTCTGCTGAGGCACGCTTACCTGTCCACCGCATGTAGCCAAGACGCTCAGTGCATCGCCCACTCTCCCAGCATTTCTGTGTTGGATTTTTCAGTCCCTCTTGAGTCATGCAGATGGTGGCAATTTCGGCGTTGGCAACCCATCGTTTCAGTTCTGGTGCCACGGAAAAAATTAGCTTGAGAGAGTCTGCATGCGTCAAAGTCATCGAGACAGCGCCAGCGTCTACCAAAGCCTTGCTGTCCTGCGCATCCCCCGCGAAGGCTTCAAATGCGGGATCTGAAGGATCAAGAGGGCACTCCACTTTGCCCTTGAGCAGCTTCACAGCCAAGGTGTTCGGGTAAAAAGCTGCCTGAAGCACCAGAACCACTAGCATGTACATGAATCTAGTCACACTTGAGTGCAGGCAAGGGTATGAACTGGCATCTCATCTCATCCTTCCTGAGTTCGTTTAACCGTGCGGAATCGCCTGTAGCAATGCCCTCAGGCCTCCAGCTGAAATCCCCCCTGAGGCAGCATCAACAAAACGTTTGCGCGTACCCCGTTAACAGTAGTTGAGTCCGGGTAGAGGCCAATGACGCAGTCTCCCTTAGGGGCCAACGAGCAGCGGCCCTCCCCAGCGGAGATCCTTTCAGGCCGCGTGGGCAGGGGGGCTTGTCCCAGGCTAAGAACATCAGTGAAGTATTCGCTGACGGTGTAGAGGAGACAGAGTTTAGAGCGGACTGTGGGAGCAGGAATTGTGAATATCAGCAGCTGCTGCTCCTCGTCGAACTTGCCGGAATAGGTGCCACCATCAATCTCCGTGGTCATGGTGAGCCGCATGCTGCAAACCCTGTCTCTCACGCTCTCTGCTTCGACCACCGCCAACACCACGTCCTCTGTTAAGTCACTCGAGGTGAAGCCCTCCACAGCCACATCTAAGAAAGCATTGTTTATCCTCTCGTCGGGAAAATTCACAGTCACCTCTGTCAAGCGCCAACACCGCACCGTATGTGTATGTACAAATATGCGCAGGAGACTTACACGGACGAACCGTTATCAGCTGCCAGCGTGCATCTTCCTTAAACGACTGAGTGACTGACGTGGCAGGGGTACGGCTTATTCTATAGTTGTTGCACTGAATGTTAATAGGGGGCCCAGCGGGAACCAATCTCTAGGAAACCTCTTCTGCTGGAAGGCTAAACCAGTGGCACCTAATGGGTGTACTAAGCCTCACGTTTCAGCCCGACGTCCCACCAACCTTTGAAAAACGCAAACAGACAAAGGCACACAAAAAGCTTCCACATATGAAGACTGAGTCACTGTAGAGTCGACACGGGGAGCCTGAGACACCCAGGTGGGGCTGCAAGGGCTGGGCAAAGTGGGTGGTTTAGGAGACTGAGGTGAACCGGAGCTAGCATCCCCGGTATGTACCCACATCTCCCCGCGTCGAGGCGCTGCGCGTCTCAGCAGCAGCCGCAGAGACAGGGGCTCGACCTGTCCTTGGATGTATGACTCACTTGTTTGGGCGAAGCTACTAACGCCTTCTGCAGAAAGCACAGGGCACAACAACGGAACGTCAAGGGAAGAATAAATGGGATGGAGGACAGAAGGCACACACAAAGGGGCGAATGTACCGCCATATAGTGGTGTTACTTAATTGGCAACTTCATGTGCTGTCGTGCGCCTCATCTGCGCTTCATTTTAGCCCATTACTGGATCAGATAATGAGACGTCCGAAGGGATGTCAACCCACCAGGCAACGCGACGAGCCCACGTGCAACCCTCGCTGAAGCCAGCACCAACAGCACAGAGCACCAACACGCATACGCATACAGCTTTGCGGCACAAGTGAGTTTAAACTGACCCCCGAGTTGGCTGCTGCGGCGGTGGAAGGGGACAAAGTGAGCTCACCTGAGGTTATGAGAGTCCCTAAAAGGGATCCGTTCCCGCAGATTGCGTACTTCAGGCTGGTGGGGAGGAACGAAGGCAACTCGACCTCTGCCTCCCCTTTAACCGACACCGCCATGGTGATCCCTGGCTGCGTGCACAGGCCTGCACTGTCTCCTGTCTCTTGTGCAACCGGGGCAATGGACAAGGCAACAGGCCTCTCTGTGGCTGCGGCACTTCGTAGGGTAAAGCGGCAGGAGCTATCGGTACGTCTTTGCGTCCCCACTCTACAGAAAACAAACTCGGGGCCAATCTCGTTTGTGGTCGCCTCCAGCCATACATCCGACGTCGCTGCTGCTGCTGCCCCGGCAAGCGGCCTCAAGGATATGGAGGGGAGAGCCAGAGTAGAATTCATCGTGGTTCCTTCCCTGTTTGAGGGAAAAGCACTGCGGCGGCGGTTGCCGCTGCTAAGTTGCAGCAGCGCACGCAAAAATCTAAACTCCTTCCCCTCAACACAGGAAACAGCAGTATCCCCAACCCGCACGGGCGAGCAGTAGCAGATCTCGTACACTCCAGCTGGAAGCTCTCGAATCCTGCTGTCCTGTCGAATGTTGATTTGAGTTTGCAGAGCCCAGGGACCAGCAAGAAGGGCCCCAGACCCGCAGAACCGCATCACCCCTAAGAAACCCAGGGGAAACGGACGCTCTTTGTGGGGTCGTCGCTCCACTGTCTCCCCCCACCAGTCCACAGCCGGCAGTTCCAGACTCAGCCAGCAGTCCTTGGCGTCACTGCAGAGTACCACCGGCAGGTCTCGTGCTCCTCGGTTCCCCTTAGACAGTATCCGAGGGCCTGAAACACACGGAGGGGTGCAAACCGAATCTGTATCGCCCCCTTTCCTCCAGTGAAGCTAATCTGTCAGATTCTCTTCACTCTTCTGCCAATTACACTACTGCAGAAAAGCCATCTCGAAGAGACCGGGTGTGGGATAAGCGCTGCACCGAACAGTCAACCTGTTTGTTGTCCATGGAGACAATGTACCTGTCCTGAGCCGCAGGGAGCAGACAGCACTGAGGGAGGCGTCACAACTCCGCGCCCGCAAACAGGGCGGCCCCGTCCCTTGTTGGGCAACAGACGCACAGTCCGCGAAGTTTGGGCCATCCAGTGATCGAGGCTGTCCATCGCAGAAGACAGGGTCCCATCTGCAGACGGTTGCATGCACCAAAAAAACAAAAGTTCATTTGCTATTGTTTCCATCTCAATCTGTTTCAGAGAAGTAGCCTGCAGTGAGAGAACTGGCACGAGGCCGCAGGTCAACTCAAAATATGGCAACTACCGCCGCTGGTGCTGGTCTGCAGACAGCAGCTGATCTTACTTGGGCCTCGGGTTTGCGTTCAGGACCGGCTTCCAAGGGGGCCAGCTGCGTGCAGGTGGGCAGGCGTCAACGATGGTACTTAGGCGGTTGCCGAGCTTGTCGGGAGAAGTCAAGGCAGCTTCAGGGCAATCTTCCTCTCTCCGTCTGCTTGCAGTCCCAACTCCAGGAACCACCAACGGACACTGCCCCGACTGAAACAAGCCCAGCCAGGACTCACCACCTCCTGAAGCCAATTCCTGCACTCAAAACCGAGAATCCGCACGTAAGCTGTGTTTTCACTTCTTGGGTTAAAGATGGAGCGGGCCCCACGTAAGATCACCTTTAGACTGATCAACTTTACATTAGACAAGCCGACAGCAGTCAGCCGATACACTTGCATAAGCGTGCCCCATCTTACTGCAACAAAATGAAACAATGGCCACTCAGAAGCTCGCTACCATAAGTCTGTGTCTGGCAAGCAATCAGCTAACGCAGCAGATCCTGAGGCCGACAGCCAAATGTGCGCCTCCAGCCTAAATCAGAGAATAGGCCCTTGAAGAAGGCCAAACGAGGCCCGGGGCCTGGATTGCGCTATTTCAAACAAAGCGACGGGCCTTTCAACAACACCATTGCCGTGGGTTCCCTCATTCCTCCCTCTGCTTGTGCAGCAATTTAAACTCGCCAGTGGCCCCACCTACACCGGATTCCAACTAACGCCTCCCTGTTTTCACTAGGCAACAGCAATAAAGCAGCACAAGCAGCACATTAGCTAGAGCAACAGTTGGAGTTGGGGAAGCAGCAACTCACTCCGACAAGCTTGAGTTCTGTGTCGCTGTCGATAACCGCAAGACTGGCGTCGTCATGGTCAAAACCGACTGCCTCTGCGAGGTCTCTGCAGTGCGCATTTGCCGAAAAGAAGTTGTTCCTTGCGGTGCCGTCTCGTCGTTCTTTCGTCCTGAGAAAGCACTTCTCCCCCAGTTGCACCGCCCCTCGCCAAGGGCAGTCACCTCCAGTTGGGAAGCCCTCCACACCTCTCGCTTGAGGGTACCGCGTAGCGTAGAACGCCACCTCCCAGAGGCCCCTGTCCAAACCTTGCGCGACCCCGCAGGGTGTACCCACGGTCACACGAGTTTGCAGCCGCAGCTCCTCCACTTTTGTATCCTCTGTCATCACATCTTCTTTGAATACCCGGTGAGCCACGCACAAGTCAAACCCCAGAGAGGCCCCGTCAAACGCAGGCGACGGGCGTGTCTCCACCGCCAGCACGTACAAGACGCCAATGGAGCCGGCGCAGGAGCGTCCAGGCACCATCCCAAAGCGCCCCGCCCTTCCGCCCTGCTGCCGCTGCTTCTCCCTGAAAAGGCAGATCGCCTGGCCTGTGGACCTCCCTGTCAGGCGTTGTATGAGTGGCAGCACTTCCTTTTCGTCTGCAGGTGCATAGAAGGTGTGGGTCACGGCCCAGCCCCTCCTCTCCCCTGCCTCAAGGCCCTCCCAAAACTCCCCTGGCACAATTGCCGACTCCGCCTGCTCCCCCATGGAGGCTTCAACACTACCCAGCGAACGGTGAATGATGTAAAAGCGCGCCGCACGGGACCGCCGCAACGCGTGCAGTGTCGAACTCTCAGAGAAACTCGTCTGCACAAGTGCAGGTGCTCGACTACCTGCAATGTGCAAACCACCGACACATCGAGTCCGCAAACCTTACAACCGTCCCCAAAAAGACTCAAAAGCTTTAAGACACTGTGCGTTCGATGAGGCAGACGTAAGGTCAAGGAAGGAGCACTCCCCCGCAACGAACATCTGGGAACTCCAGTCCACTTAAGCTTAGCCTAAACAGCACATCCACTAGCCTTGGGACTACCTCAGAGAATTACACTATACGCACATGCCGTATCCAGCAGATGCTGTTTCCTACAATGCTACTACTACCCCTGTTGCTGCTACTGTTGCTGTGTTTACTGGTGCTGCTGCTGCTCTTCCTTGAAAGCGTGGTCTCAGCAGTGATCTTCAGCCTAGTCGTTCGGGTGGAATGTCAGACGCCGCAATGCAGCTAGCCTACTTTCAAGCCCGATACTTCTAAATGTGCAAGAGGAGGGAGCCTCTTCCAGGAAAGAGTTCCACGAGACATCGCCTCGGCGGAGAAGGGTGAGCCAGGCAGCCATCCCACGGCGCAGGCAGTCCTCACTGCCGCCGCTGACCTCGAAGTCAGGCTGTTGCAGCGAAGGCCGCGTAAACACGCAGCGCTCCCTATAGACATGAGGGAACCAGCGTTCAGACCTATGCTCCATCAGGCAAGTGTAAGGGTCCGACGCCCCCTCGCAGGTGCCTCCGTGTCTGCAGCACGCAGCAGCAACACCAGCAGCAAGGCGAACACAGCTCGGAACATGTAAAGCGTTCCCTCAACCAGTGAGAGTCAAACGGTGAGCATACAGTCGAGAAAAGGTCAAGTAGTAGCTGCACGTGAGTCCGTATCCCCTGTTCAGCACAATCCCAGCTCCGCTACCGGGCATCGCTGCACACCACACTCAACGCCCTGCATGCAGAGCAAGGCCGCGTAAACACAGGCCCCACGGTCGGTGCAAAAGATAGAGTGGAAATGAGGGAGTTGGTGTATACTGACTTGTGCAAAAGGGCGCGGCAAAGACTGCGGCAGTTTAAAGCCTCCTCTGGGCTGACTATGACAGTGTCGTCTGCACTGATTTGTCTGTATACCGCACTACCGCAGTGTATGCCTGGGGGTTTTCCTTCCCCTTTCGCAGTAGCCAGGGCCCAGGCCTTCTTGCGCTCTTCAATTATTTCGAAGAGAGAAGAGACAGAATCTCCTGCATCTGCAAACAACCGCAAAAACTCAATTGGTTCTGCGTTAACAAGAATCCAAGGCTTGAATGAGCCACACCTTGCACAATCCAAACAAAAAACCTAGAGAAGAGTAGCCTCTTGGGTTCATCGCTGAGCACATCTCAAGCTGCTATTCGCACAAGCCCCGGGAAACTTGATAAAGTAGCTCCGGGGTAAACACACGGCAGAATAACCGCGAACGGAAGCAGGTGACGGCATTCTTGAATGTCCCACCTTTAACTGCTGTCCTGCGACCATATTCGCCGCCATTTGGGCTTGGTTCAACAGCAGACAAAACGCTAAGGCCACGCTGTTCTGCGTAGCCAGGTGAAAAGCTGTGGATAATCCCGATTACGACGCAAAAATAGACAATGAGGTGACGCTTGCAGCCCCATGACAGCAGCCTGCCGGAATGTTTTAGCTCATGGCTACAACGTGATACGCTTCCACCGTCAGGAATAGAAGCTGCTGCCTCCGCTGCAGAAGTTGAAGCCGGCGACGAAACCGCCGCCGTAGCAGCAGACGCCGCGTCCCGTGCTGCATTCGCAGCCGTCGCACGCCTGCTGCAAGGCACACCTGAGTATGTGACATCGTAAGGCATCTTCTTAAGGTTCATGCTCCATGGGCGCCTATGGCAAGAGGGGTCTAAAGCACTCGCTGTGCAAAGCGATATGGACAGCGACATAGGCAACAGCAGTTGTTGGCTGCGCGAGGTGCAGCCGTGATGGGGTTAGTTGAAGTAAAAACAGTACTTGGCAGGGAAACCTGCAGTGCAGCGTCAAGGAGAAAACGCGAAAAGCCGCTGGCCATCCGAAGCGTACATTGCTGCCTACGGCTTGCGTTCATAAACCTGCCAGTGGCGCTGGAGCCGTGTGCAGGAATGCGCGGAAGAAGGGCGAAACTCCATGTTTGCGGTCTTGCCCATACTCGGCTCCCCTTCCGACTTTGGGGGGTGAGCGGGCAGAACGAGGTGGGCCGCCGATAAGGCAGGACACCAGCAGGTCCTCGTGAGCTAGATGACTGTGGAAAGGTCTGCAGCGACTCTGTTCAGGTTCCCTGCTTCCCGCACTGCTGCACTGACGAGTAAAAAGCAGGCTTTCATGTGAAGACACAGTTTCAAGGGACTCAAAATGAAACAAAATTATTGTCGAGGATCCAAACCGCATGCAAAGGCCGTACACGTGATCGCAGCTGCATGACCACTTTTGAGCTCATGCGTCTGTTCAATAGATATTGACAAGACGCAACAAAGAGAGTAAGAGAAAAGAAGGAAAATAATCAACTACTTCTCCATTTTGGACCCGAAGGTATGCCTGAGGACACTCAGATCGCGTTGGCTCCTGCAGCCGCTGACGATTCTCGTCGTGGGCTACACAACCCAGGGAAAACGGGCTCTTGCAAAACTTGCAAGGAAAGAGGCTCATCAAAAACCATGCAGGATTAGTAAACTTCATTCACTTGGGGAGCAAAGCAAAAAACAATTTTATTCATCGCCCTCTCACCCCAAACACGTGGCCTTTGCAACTGTTTTGCACAGGTACACCTGTCCAGGCGGTCCACAACCTGCAACTCAGTATACGGTTTCACTGCTTGTGTAGAAATATGGGTTCCTAGTGAATTTTAAGTTGTGTTACAGAGAAGAGGGGAACCATAGATGGTGTAGCGTTACATTTTCCAATGCTTTCCACCGCACGCTTACGTTGATCCAGTGGTAGGTGTAGCATAGCCTGTCCGGTGGCAAGTCCGTTTGAAGTTCTCCCAAGAACCCTAACCCGGCCCTAGTAGACGAACGGTACTCACGCATAACTCCTCAACAAATATCTACGGTATTCATGGACACATCCAAAAAGTTTTTTGTCGCGTACTCTGCCCGATGTTGGCAACTCCGTCTGAAGTGGACACATTTCGTACCCATCACTAGGAGACAAACAGTACGCAAGCATGTCTCCAGCAATGATCTACGGCTCTCATGCATACAGCAAAGGCTCGTTTGTGCTTGCTTCTGTGGCTGCCCTGTCTTGAGTTGCAGCAAGGAGCGCTGCTACTACACTCAGGCCGTCTCGTGCCCTGCAGCTGTAGGCGCCGCTGTGCTCATTGTGCCTAGAGACTGGGGAAGAAGTTTCAACAAACTCTCCTCTCAAGTACTGTAACACCACTGTGGTTCACAATAGTCCCTCGATGACATTGAAGAACCGCCTTTTCAAATGGTAATACGACAAGGTTTAGGGAATGCAGCTGTATGCAACACGCTGCACCCCAACAGCAGGGAGCCCTGTTGTCCAGCTGAGTAATGCCAGGGGAGCTTTAAAAAATACGCATATGCAGGCAGTTATGTTTCAATCCTCCCGAAATCCTTGTAAAATGCCAGCCTTTCCCTTTTCTTGCACAAATGATAATGATAAGGATTTGCTGTGTTCTGAGCAGGCGACCAACGCCTATGAGCCTTGTCGAGTCCAGTTACATGCACTTTCTCCAGCCCTCCAACGATGACACACAAAATAAGATTGTTAAAATGAGTGCTCAGGAGACCAAATATCCATGCGGGCTTCAATGATCGTGCGCTTGCGCAAGAGTGCCTCACTAGCATCTAGGCACAACGGCAGAGACTACAGGCTTACATACCCGCGGCGTAGTGCAAAATTTAGGTGGTATTTTACCAATTGATTATGGATGGCGGCTGCCCTCTCGCTCTTTCTGCTCCAACGTTCGGAATACTCATGTTCTGAGACGTAGATTCCCCTATCTGTCGATAGTGAGTGGCGTACGGAGGCCAACAACGTTCTCTTTGTCTGGGGCTAAACACCAGCATTTGAGGGTCAAGTGGCGCTCTCGTCACCTCTCCTATATCAGATCTTAATGGGTCGAACAAATTGCTTTTCTATTGACGGTCGTCTGGACAGAAGGCAACGGCAGGAGGAGGTACTACAGCCGAGGCTGTAAAGTCTCCAGGAGTGCTCGGGTATGCGATGTTTCGCCATTTCTGCATAGAAATAGAGCTGGTGAGACCGATAACAACCCATTTGTGGGGGTTTCCCAAAACTAGGAGCGGTGGAGAAGAGCGACTGTTTAAATGATGCAATGGGCCTAGGTTGGCAACCGCTAATTACGTAAACGCAACAAGTTAATTCACCCTACAAAGTGTCTGACCGTCCACTTATATGACCCCAATTTCTACAAAACTGACGGCTGGACACCGTGGGATGTTATATACGACTAGACAAAACCCGGATCTTCGGCCGTCCCAACCCGATCAAGCGAAGCCGATGCGGGTACCCAATGCAGCGTCGCCGCATACGTGGCCTTCAGCCAGCTTCACCGCTTGCCTACCTTCTTCGTGAAGCCCGTCAGGCATTTCCTGCAAGAGGCAGTGGAGACCTAAGCTGCTGGCCATAATCTGTACAGTAATTCACCTGGCCGTTCATTCCATGCAACAAAGAAGCACGCCGACAAATGCATTCTCTGTACGTATAGCAGCAGTCTAATGAGCTACCATTAAAAACGAAAGAAGCCAGAGAGCACAAGGCGGATTCTGCAACAGCCTATCAGCTCTTTTCACAATCGATATTTGTCTGCGGCAAGCGCTTTTTGTGCCTTTACTACTTTCCCTGCATGCTCTTCAATTCAGCCCATTACTATGCCCGAATTGCACAATGCTGAAAGTATTCGCTCTACATACAACTCCCAAACCCTCCTACCAAGTGGAATAACTCGCACTTGCCAAGTTCGTTTATCCGCGTTTACTCGTCTGTTTCGTCAGAAATCGTTTGTTTCTTTCTTGTTCACTTTACCCCCTATAGCTCTCTAGATCAACAGGCAAAATACGGGTTAGCCCCAACCGAACCAAAAATTCCGGAGAAGGTGGAGTTCTGGTGGAGTTCGTTTTAACGAAGCAGAGGAAGGGGAGGCAGACAATACACCAAGTTTACTGCACCTACCTAGATATCGAACTTGGAACGAAGGGGGAACCAAGATGAATGGATCATACACAGCAAAGAAACATACAGCTACACCAAATCCGCATAAGAAATATACAGACGAAGGGTCTCCCGGAACAGCTCATCCAGATGCACATATGATGAAACAAAGCCGCCAAATAAAGAAGTGTAGGCCTATGGCTGGAATACGCAAACCCCAGAGCACGCAGAAACCTTTCTCAGGCCTCAGAGCGCACCTGTAGGGGGCGAAATATGTCGGACGTATTCTTTGGGTGGTAGCCGGGATGCGTATTTATATGTATGTAAACACGTACATGTTGATATACATGCATGATAACCTAGCAAGTCTGGTAAGGACGATACTGGCAAAAACGAAATGCGGATGAGGCGCACGGGAGCGACAACAACGAGAACAATGGCAATCAATATCTCATGAAGTGAAGATATATCAATGGTTCGAGGGGGAGAAAGCAGTAGGCGGGGTATGGGCCTGTCTGCCCTTCAAACACACCCAGGAATTAGGGAGTTATTCTTCGCAGGGCTTGAAACCGAGAACATCAACACCCAGGGGCTAGGTATATATATATATATATATAATATATATA
>NW_013566719.1:0-18095 GCF_000499605.1 Eimeria maxima | reverse complement strand
TATATATATATATATATATATATATATGGGGAGAGCAATATTATTATGCAAATATTATTATATGCAAATTATTATTATGCACTTAAGATAACACTGCATGAAAAAAATAGAAAGTACAATGAAACACTCAAAAGACGCAAACTCGCACTTCGGTATTCCTTAGGTCGTGCTCGGGAGAGGGAATGCGCGAGTCGTCAGAAGTCGCTTGCTGCTTCTGCTGCTGCGGCTGCTGGCTATCTGTAGTTCTGGAGGCTTCGGAAGAAGCATTAGCAGCAGATGTCACAAGAGCTGCACCCGAGAGGCTGAACCCCTGGCGACAGATAACACACCGGAGGAAGGGCCCCTTTTGCTGTGTCTGTCGCTGCTGCTGCTGCTTCTGCTGCTTCTGCTGCTGCTTCTGCAGCTTCTGCAGACACAAGAGGCAAATCGAATGCCCACATGGAAGCACCACCACACAGTCCCCAGCCTGCAGCCCCTGTAAACAAATGGGGCAGCGTTGAGGCTCTTCTTCGTCCTGCTGTCGTTGCTTTTGTTGCTGTTGCTGCTGCTGCTGCTCGTGCTGGAGCTGTTGCTGTTGCTCCTGCTTCTCATGTTGCTCCTGTGGATGCTTCCGTTGTTGTTCTGTCTCCTCCTTGACAGCAGGTTGTTGCCCTAACAAGTGGTCCTGCCAACCTTGGCCTTGCTCCTGCTTCTGCTCGCATTGGGCTTGCTGCTGCTGCTGCTGTTGCTGTTGCCTAAACACTGCAGCAGCGGCAGCTCTTGAGGACCTCTCGATTGCTTCAGGAGTCCTTGTGTCCACTCCCTTCACTTCTTCTGTTGTTGCAATTGCCTGCATAGAATTGTCCCTAACACCAGGAGCAGCAGCAGCATCAGCAGCAACGTCACCAGCTGGATCAGCAGCCCCTGCAGGAATCTCTGCAGCAGCAGGTGCTGTAGGAGCAGCAGGCGGAGGAGGAGCAGGAGGGGGTTTAATGATTTTGTTTTGTTTATCTTTTAAAGACTTGAGGTATTGGTGGCGTGTAAAGCAAATAACAATTCTATCCCTTGAAAACTGCAAGGCAGCTAATAGCTCAGAAGAGACAACAGAAACTTCCAGGGGACTCAAACCACAGCGTTGCTGCAGCAGCTCTTGCCGCAACGATGCTTCTGCTGACCAGGCAGCTGCTTCTGTTGCTGCTGCGGCTGCTGCTGCTGCTGCTGTTGTTGTTGTTATTGTTGTTGGTTCTAGTCCGAGTTGAACAGCT
Organism: Eimeria maxima; assembly: GCF_000499605.1. Lineage (NCBI taxonomy): Eukaryota > Apicomplexa > Conoidasida > Eucoccidiorida > Eimeriidae > Eimeria > Eimeria maxima. Next base: position 16,851 of record NW_013566719.1, on the reverse strand, counting down.
TCTGTCTCTGTTTCTGCGGTAGGTGCGGCTTCGACTGGTCCTCCTGGCTGGATTGCTGCTGCTGCTGTTGTTGCATGTCCTGCTGCTGGAGATGCAACTGCTGCTACACTAGCGTCAGGTGATGCAGCAGCAGCAGCACAAGGAGAAGCAGGAATGCAGGAACCGTTTTTTGTTGTCTTTAAAAAGAAACGAGCGACTGACATGCGCAGTTCATCGAAGGCAGATAGAACACCTCGGCTGCCCAGTAGATATGCACCAGCAGCAGACAACTCCTACAGCAGCAGCAGCACAAAACCTCAACCGTACACCCTAAGCGTTTGCGCTTAAATTGTATACCCCGAGCCCGCAACCCCAAATGGTTAACCCTAAAGAGTCTCTAGCGTGAACCCTCGACCATGAGGAACCCACGAACCACTAAGATTTCCAAGCACTAGCCCAAGCCCGTAGTGTTTCGGATTTAGGGTTCACAGTTTGCTTGCGGACTCTCTTGAGGCTTTCAAACTCCTTAAGATGGATTTCTGCTGCTGCCCCTAAGTGGCCCCACAAAACCGCTCCGTTGTCTTTGCGTGTGAAGCTGCAGAGTAACTGCAGGCACCGCAGCAGTTCGCTGTCTCCAAAGTGGTGGTAGCCCTCCTGCACACAAAGCCCTAAACGCTAGTCCCTAAACCTTTAAGGCGAAATTGTAGTCCCCCCAAAGGCCGACCGTCCGATGCAGGGGAAACGAACGCAGACACCTCCGATACACGCAGACATGTCCGCATCATTAACCAAGACCCTAAACCCTAAACCCTAAAAGGGAAATCGTAAACCTATATCCTAAGCGACTTACAATATTACTGGAGGGATCCGCCGTGACAGCATCCAGATTCTTTGAAACGCGATTGTAGAGAAAGTACTGTAAGCTGCAACGACAAACCCTAAACCACAGGCCCTAGACCCTAAACCCTAATTCAGCCCACTCTACGGCAACATCCATGCTTGCTCAAAAGTCCGAAAAATGACTTATGGATTAGCCTGTAGTGTTTAGGGTTTACTTGGTGATTTTCTGGGCTGCTACGCAGTGGAAACAGAGAGAGCCCGGGAGCCGCTCCTCCGCTCTCCCCTTCTTTCTGCGTTTGCGTGGCGATGAGTTGCTGCCGAGCTGCTGCTGCGGCGGCAGGTAGAGGTTGGCGGTTTGGCTGCAAGTTCTGCTCCGCTGTTGCTGCTGCTGCAGGTGCAGGATGTCCGCCTGAAACAACTCATTGCAGCGGGGACAAGACCCAAATGCTGCTTGCAGCTGCGGCGACGGGCTTCCCCCGTGGTCGAGCGACTCCAACGTCTGCACACAAACCCTAAACCCTAACCCGTAATCCATAAGCCATAAACTCTAAATGTTAAATCTAAATCTTAAACAACGGCCCTGCTTTGTCGACACCCGTGAGGGGTTGCAAGGTGTTTTGCTGAAGGCAAATCGGGGTTTGAGCTCAAAGGTGAGGGGTTTAGGGTTTAGGGATTTAGTACGCGTATGAGCTCTTCTCGCTTGCTGTCGAGCTCATCGAGGGCCATTTCGAGAGCTGCCACTAAACCCCTGCAACTAGTGACTCCCCCCAAATGGAATTTCTTTGCGGCGCATCCAGCAGCAAGCTGCCAGCCCCAGCGTTCCTCCCTGCTGCTGCTTCCGCGCGAGCTGAATAACTCCTCACGCACCCTGCATGCAGAAAAACCCCAAATCCGAAACCCTAAACCCAGACCCTAAAACTCAACAGTGTATACACAGCAGGCGTTGACAGTGCCTTCACCCTGGCGCGTAGCATCCCAACCGCACAGACGTACTTATGGTCTCGGGTATGAGTGTACGAGGGTTTAGCACTTCGGTATATAGGGGTTGAGGGTTTAGGTGCCAGAGGGTTTCGAGTTTCCGTGTACTGCTAAAGGGCAGTGCTTATAGTTTCATGTTGATGACGAGAGTTTCGGATTTATTATTATGGGTCAGTGTGTACGATTTGTCCGCCAAACGTGTTTCTAAGTTTTAGGGTTTAGGGTTTAGCGTTTGGGGCCGGACCTGGCAGCGAGGGCTCTGCTGCGTTCCTCTTCGAGTCCTGCCAGGGCTACAAACCACCGCCCTCCTCCCATTTTTCTTCTCCATTCTTCTGCCTGCAGCAGCTCCTGCAGCGCCGTTTCCCCATCGTGGCTAGGGGAGCTTCCCTTATTGCTGCTGCTCTTCTCCATGCCCACGTCAGGGTTGTGTTCGGGTCCCAGGGGCCCCTGTTGTTCACGGAAGCCCCTCGCCTCTTCCATGGGGCAACCGGAATCTGTTGTTGCTCTTGCTGTGCCCTGGGTACTGCTGCGCTTGGCGCTACCTGGGGCCCCCATAGCCTTGTCTGGGGGGCATTTCTTACCTGCACAAACTAATACCCGCTCATTTCGCAGTTTTTCTGTCTCTGCAAATCTTAACCTGAAGGCCTCCCTTACTCGCACCAGCTCTCCTACAGCCTTAGAGGCATACTCGCTGCGCAAACGCTGAAACAAATCCCAAGCAGCAGCAGCAGCTGCTGCTGCTCCTCCTCCTGACGATCTTGCTGCTGACGATGCTGATGGGGTTGCTGCCGTTGATGAGGCACATGCCAAGTCTACTGCCGCAGCGGCATGTGCTTCACCTCTTGCTGGTAGTGTTACCGCTGCCTGTGCTGATGCTGCTGCTGCTGCGGATACTGTTGATGCACCCGAGGCAGGTTCTACCACTGGAGAGGAGGAAAGGGCTGATGTCGAGTCGTTCCCTGCTGCTGTTCCTGCAGCAGCAGCTCGCGTTGCTTGTTGCCCTGTTGATGCCACAGCCGTACCACCGCTGCCCCCCAGAAGCACAACTTTTTCCCGGTCCCCCTCTGTTCTGCTTCTGCTGCTGCCACCTCCGCTGCTGCTGATGCTGGCGGAGGTCTTCAGAGGCCCTTTCGAAAGAGTCTGGTGTAGGTTGAAAGCTGCATGGATTTGTTGCAGTTTGTCTATATGGTGTCCTGCTGCTCTTAGTGGGTGGAAAAGAGTTGGGCCCAAAGTGAGGGGCCCAACTGTCTCCTCAGGGGCCCCCAAATAATCGGCAAGGGTCCGCCCCAAGTCAGGCCCTCCCACCGAACGCCGCGAAAGCTCCAGCACGTGCCTAAACCCCCACAAACTCTGAACAGGAAACTCTAAACCCTAATTACACGCTCTTGGGGATAAACCCCACAGTGCAGGGAGAGAGTCTTGACAGGAAAAATCCCGTCCGGGCACCCGCCTTACTGCAGACTGGCCAAATGCAACAAACATCCTCCAATTTCAAATCCTATGCCATACAGACCCTAAGCCCTAAACCCGAATTCGGCTTACAGGTAGAGAAGCGCAGCACGGGCTGGTCTTCCCTGCAGCAGCGAGAGGCCAGCGATGCCGTTAACCTCAGCGCAGTAGGCCCGCAGTGCCTCCTCCAACTCTACCTGCGGGCAAACCCTAAACCGTAGGCGCTACTCCCGATACACGCATTTTGCCTCACCCCATACAGTGGTGAATTTCGCGTTTGCTACCAATTCGCACGAGTAAGAATTCTAAATGGGCCTCCCAGCTTCACGGCATAAGGAACAGGGATCTGGCGGAGGGGTTGAGGGGCTAGGATTCGTCAAGGGTTAAGGCTAGGGTTAAGAGTTCTGGGTTTACTCGGGCGTCTCCGAGGAGGCGGCAGAGTACTTCATCCATTGACATATAGCGGCCGACACCCTCCAAGCCTTCTGTCCTGCGGGATACCGCTCCATTGCTGCTGCTGCTGCTGTTGCTGCTATTGTTGCTGCGCCGGCTGCTGAGGCCCAATGCCCCCAGCTGCGGATGGTTTGCTGCCTGCCGCAGCACAAGTAGCATCGCAGCCATTTGAGAAGAGAATGCAGCAGCAACGCGGCCCTTTTCATCAGCAGCACCTGCTGCTGCTAATGCTCCTACTGCTGTTGCTGCCTTGTTGCAACCGCCAGCGCCGCATCGCCTCCCCCCGTCCGTTTGCTGCTGATGTTGCTGTTGCTGCTGCCTGCTGCAAAGCCTCAGCACGCGCTGCGCCACAGCCCGCTGCTGCCGCTGATAGAAGAAACGCTCAACGGGCCCCAACTCCACCCAAATGTCATGAATTATAGGGGGAGGCACTCCGAGTTCCTCAGACACCTCTGCGCACACCTTAACCCCTAACAGGTGGATACTGAAAAACCTCAAAAACGCCGCTTCTCTGCTCATGTCACTGCCAAACACTCTTAACTCTACGCGCCAACTCCCCTAAACTAAACAATGCCAAGCTAACAAACTCTTAACGCCAACAACTACACCTTAAGCTCACAAGCCATAAATACAACCCTTTCCAAAACCTACGCGCCAACTCCCCTAAACTAAACAATGCCAAGCTAACAAACTCTTAACGCCAACAACTACACCTTAAGCTCACAAGCCATAAATACAACCCTCTCCAAAACCTTGACGCGAGACCGTTAAATCTAATTCGTATACCTAAACCCTACACCCTCACCGCTCATTTCTGTCCTCCACATCAACGGGGTCAACAAGTCAACAGCAGCGTTAAGAGCGAAGCCCGTGAGGCCCCACCGGGGCCCCACATGTCCTTCTAAAATGCTGCTTCTGCTGTTGCTGGAAGGGTCGTCGTCCTCTAGGGCGCTCTGCGGCAGCGGCAGAGAAAGGCCTTGAAACGCCCGCCTGAGCCGTAAACACAACATCGGAGCAAATAAACCCTGAACCGCCTGTCTTGCCTTCTTAACAAAACCTGCAGTTTCTAGTCCTCAGAGGGGCTATACCTGCAACTGAGAGAACGCACCTATGGACCTCAGACCCTAAACCCTAAACCCTAAACCTCTGACTCACTGCAGCAACGCAGGCCCCGCGTGATATATGCAGTCCATGGAAAGGCGCAGCGCTGCAAGAAGTCCTGCGAGTTCACGAGGCAGCAGAGAGCCTCGCGGCGCTTGCGGGGCCCCCTTGTGAGTTCCTGGAGGCCCCAGAGGTCCCTCTCCAGCCAATTCGTCTAAAAGCGGAGTACCCGAGACACACCACCGATGAACAGCTTCAATGGAATGGCATAAACGCGCCGCCCCACTGAAACCTGCAGCAGCATCAGCGCAAGCAGCAGTAGCAGCACGTACAAACAGGCAGCAGCACGAGCAGCACAAGGCAGCACAAGGGTGGTGAAGTGTAAGCAGCAGCAGGCCACTAGCAACTAGCAGCAGCAGGAGCTGCAGAGATACTTCAGCGCCCACGCGGTGACTTGGGATGTGGACGTCTCCCATAACCCCATATTCCAAACCCTAAACATTAAACCCTAAACCCCAAATGATAGACCCTCACCGCCGGCCAGCTGAGCCTCGTCGATGACAAGCCGCCACCATCGTATGCCTAAAATGGGGGAGAAAAGTTTGCGATACCGCTTCGTGCCTCGCAGGGCCATCCTACTGCTGCTGTTGCTGTTGTTGCCGTTGCTGCTAGCGCCGCTGAGGCTGAAAGGAGGAGCAAACCAAACCTCCTGCTGCAGTGCCTCGAAAGGCACGATCACGAGGTCATAGTCCAACAGCTGCGGTAGAAGCACGTGTGGCCCCTCAGGGGCCCCCCCTAGAGCGTTCGCGACAGCATCAGGAGACACTGACAGGCTACAGGTCCCCTGAGAAGAGGCCCCTTCACCTGCTGCTGCTGCTGCTGCTGCACGGGGCCCACGGTTGGCGCGCCGGTCAGTTGACGTGGGGTCACCAGAGAGTGTTAGTGTTTTCTCCTCAGCTCGAGCAAGCCCTGTCACCTGAAACTCCCACACACCCCAAGCCATAAACTCTACACCCTAGGCCCCGAACCACCTTATACCCGTAATTCTCTTCACGTTGCAGTGATGGAGCCAAGAGTAGAGGCAGAACCCGCCACCTGCTGGCAGTCGCTTGGATTCAAGTTCTGTACGTAGGGTTTAGGGTTTAGGGTTTAGGGTCTGTTACGATATTGGCGAGGGCGGTCCTGGCGGCCTTGAGACCCGGATATACTGCGACCTTCAGTGACACACCCGAGTGTACAGCAACTTCACGTTTCCACTGTCCTACGATTGCTGCAGGGCAAACAAGGAGTGTCCCCCGAGATTGGGGCAACTTGCTGCCGCAGTTGCTGCTGAAGTTGTTGTTTGATTTAATTCCAGAGGTGGTGTTGTTGCTGCTGCTGCTGACAACGGAGGCGCTGCTGTTGCTCCTGCTTGTAGTGATGGCGCCGTTGGTGCTCGTGCTGCTGCTGCTGGTAGCATATGACGCGGTGCTGCTGCTTCTGTTCCAGTTGCTGTTGCTGCAGGCGGCAACCTCTTGCCGCTCTGCGCAGCAAAAGGGACAGGTGAAAGGCAAAGTGACAGCAGCGCCTAGATAGTCCGCCACACAAAAGACATGCGAGAAAGCCGAGCAGCAGCAGCACTGCACGACTGCTAGCAGCGAACAATCTGGCTCTTGGTGCTGCTGCTGTTGTTTCTGTTCCAGTTGCTGCTGCTTCTGCTGTTGCTGCTTCTGCAGCTGCTTCTGTAGGGTCCGTGAAGGCTGCCGCGGGTTCCACCTGCGTCCCCCCTTGACGCCGAGGGGCCCCAACGTGTCAGCAGCGCAGATGCAGCAGATAAGACTATCAGGGGGCATCTTGTCTCCCCAGCTGTAAATAGCTCCCTTTGCTGCTGGTACTTCTACTGTTGCTGCTGTGTTTGTTGCAGCATCAACATCTGCAGCAACAGTGGATTGGGGTTTGGGGTTTGCCAAGATGAGGGCTATCACCTCCACACTCTTCCCCAGTCCCATCGAGTCACACAGCAAACCACCACGTACGTCGAAGCCCACACATGCTTCACTTTCTGATGTTGGTTTGGCTGTTGGTTTTGTTGGTTTTGCTGCTCCTTCTGCTCCGAATGGCGGTGCAGATGCAGATGATGAGAGTGCTGGAGATGCTGCTGCGGCTGTCGGTGGAACATCAATCGGTCCCGCTGTTGCAGCTCCTGCCGCCGAAACGGCATCTGTTGCTGCTGCTATCGCTGGTGCTGCTTGCGAACAAACAGCAACCTGGCCAGTGGTCTGATTGACCCAAACGGCAGCAGCAGAAGGCAGCAGCACTTTATGCCACATCAGATTAACCTGCTGTTTCATCTGCTGCTGCCGCTGGAGGGCGTGCAGCAGTTGCTGCTGCTGTAGCCCTAGGTCCTCCACGCTGTATTCCCAACGGTTGTTAACGTAGCTAGTGCTACTGCTGTTGCTGCTGCTAAGGAGGGTCCGCCACTCTCTGAACAGGGCAAAGAGGACAGCGCGCTGCTGATATGGCCGCAGCCGACATCGCAGCCCCGGCGGGGACAGCAGCTCCACTCCTGCAAACGCCACACTTCGTTTCCTGGTACTGATGCTGCTGCCCGTGCGGCTGCCGTGAAGTTGATCCTCTAGATGCTGCTCCTGTTCGTGCGCGGCGCGCCTCTGAGACACAAGGTTGTATATAAAAGAAGGGCTCACGAAGAAATGCCGCGGAGTCGCCGTCCCCTCTCCTGCTGGAGCAGTTGCTGCGGCAGGAAGCACAGACGTTTGACCTAGCATCCTGCCGAAAAGCCTGCAGCAACAGCAGCAACAAGAGCAAAAGGTACTGTGCCCTAACTGCCTGAAACAGCAACAACAGCGTCAGCCACAGCGGCACCCACGGCGCTGGCATTTCCAGTAATGCCAGCAGAAACACGACCGACAGGGGAAGTGCCTGTAGCACAAGCAACAACACTAACGGCAACAGCAGAAGCAACAAGAAACAAACCATTGTGCTGCTTTGGCTCGGCACTCCGAGAAGATTGGCGGCGCGTCGCGAGGGGAGCCGCAACAGTTTGTCATTAGACAAAGAGAAACCTTAACTACCCACACCCACTTCCTGCTGTTGCTGCTGCTGCTGATCGGTATAAGCCCTTCAAGAAGATCCTCCGCAGCTGAGACATGCCGTTTCCGCCGTGCTGAGGGCCTCCTCCTGCTGCCTGTTGCACCTGCTGCTGTTTCTGCATCCTCTGCTGGTCCACCCGCTCCCTCAGGTTCACCAGGAGTAGCAAGGTCAGCAGTAGGAGTAGCAGCAGCACCTGCAGGTGCAGCGCGAAGCACAACGGCACGGAGGCACAGTGGCAGGAGGTGTCTTTTGGTTGTCAGCACCTGAAGCAAATCTTCCCCCAAACTCCTCAGTGCTGCATCTGCCCGCAGCGCACATTCCGCAGCGATTCGAGGCGCAGCTGGGGCTGTTTCTGCAGCCGCAACAGCAGCAACAGGGGACGCGAATGCACCAGCAGGAGAAGCAGCAGCACGAGGAGTATCAACAGCGACTGCTGCGGTAGCTGGAATTGCTGATCCAGGGCCGGCATTTGTCGGCGCCGCGCTTCCACCCTCCTGTGTTGCTGCCGTTGCTACTATGTTTGCTGCAGTTACTGCTGCTGATACTGTAGGAAAAAGCGGGCCTGAAGGCTGCTCAGCAGCAACAAGAGACAACCTGAGAGTGTTGGAGCCTCTAGCCTCCAATAAGGCGCCGAAGTGATGCTGGCAGCTGCAGGTGTGCTGCGCAGCACCCGCTGCTAACGCTCGTGTTGCTGCTGCTGCTGCCGTTCCAGCTGCTGCTGCTGTCCCTACTGCTGCTGCTGCTGGTTGTTCTTCTGCAGCACAACTTGTGTCAAGGTCATTTTCTGTAACAGGGCCTAGTATGACCGTTGCTGGCGGTATTGTTGCTATTGCTGCCGTCACCGTTCCTGCTGCTGCCGTTGCAGTTCCATTTGCGTCATATGCAGCGACTGCTTCAGCTGCTACAGCTACGTGATTTGGTGCTGCTGCAGCATCTTCCTGGAGCTCCAAGTACGGGCGTCGCAAGCGGCGGCGGGTGTTCGCACTACAGCGCGAACAAGCAGCTGAGGGGGATCTGTCCGAAGCAACGTGAAGTGGCTTCCAGGTGTACAGACACTCCAACCCAGTATCAGAAGCAACAGCAGCTGCTGCCCGTAGCAGTGCCTGCCTCTTTGCTAGCTGCAGCTGCTGTTGCTGCTGCTGTTGCTGCTTCTGTTTCAACACCCTGCTGCTGCTGTCGTCGCTCGTATGGGCCTCTCCGGCCTCATCAAGCTCCTGCAGCAGCCGCTGCAGCACCGATATCTGCTGCTTTGGCTGCTGCTGCCTCCTCTGCTTTTTTCCCTGCTGCTGTTGTTGCTGATTTGCACGCAGTTGTAGCCCTGATTGCTGCCGTTGGTGCTCGTGTTGACGGTGTTGTTGCTGATGTTGCCCTTGCTCCTGCTGCTGGTGCTGCTGATTCTGTTGCTGCTCAGGCTGCTGATGCTGGTGCTGCTCATGCTGATGATGCTGGTGCTGCTCATGCTGATGATGCTGGTGCTGCTCATACTGCTGATGCTGCTGATGCACATAGTGCTCATGCTGCTCATGCTTCTCATGCTGCTCACGCTGCTGCTGCTCGCGCTTCTGTTGACGACAATCTGAATGCAAAGGCTCAGCCGCTTTTGTAGGGCGTTGTGTCCGACAGCCTGTCACCGACTGCAGTGTTGCTGATGCTTCTGGGGAGGCTGTTGATGCTACTGGTGGCGCTGCTGCTGCTGTTACAGTGGCTGCACTTGTAGGTGTTGTTGCTGCTGCGGCCGTCTTCGATGCTAGGGCTTCTTCTTCCGTTGCTGATGGGCTATCCCTAGCATTACCCTGTGGGGCCCCCAACATCCCCTTTGCTGCGTGTTGGCTGCCAGGGGCCCCTGAGGGCCCCATTGGGCTCTTCAGCTGCCTATGATGCTTTTGTTGCTGCAGGCTACCTCATCAGCAGCAACAACAGCTACAGCAGGTATTAGGACAGCATCACGAACGCCAGTAGCAGCGTTGGGCGTCAGCAAAATTGGCGGCTGCAAGATCGTGTGAATTCTGCAGTTGAATCGCAGGAGCAAATTTGCTCGAGTTTTTGTTTTACGCTGTTGTTTGTGCTGCTGCCACGTTCAATCAGATACTGCAGCAATGCTGCTGCTGCTCCTATTCCTCCCGCAGCAGCTGCTTGTGCTCGAGATGCCTCAACTGCGGGCGGTGCTAGCCCACAGTATACGGAAAAAATGAAGAGTGGGTAGGATAGGAGACAAACCAATTTAATGAGGACTCAGAGTACCAATTCATTGCTGCAGCTGGTCTTGTCGCTCCTCCTGTTGCTGCTGTTGCTGCTGCCGTTCCAGTGGATCTTCGAGTGGAGTCGGCTGCGGGTGCCACGCAAGCAGAAGCAACAACAGCAACAGGGTGTGATGATCACTTCAGCAAGTCGTGTTACACTGCTTAAATTTTCTTCGGCTGCAAGTTCGCCTTTATTTCTCCCCCTCCGTCAGCTCCTGACTGCTGTCCATGCACTTCTAGCTGCTGCTCTGCTGCTGGAGACACAACCAAAGGACCAGGAACCCGTCCCCCAACGAAGGGGAGCGTGTGTGCAGACAGCAGCTTCTTATACTGCAGCAACTGATACCAGCAGTAGAAACGGGCCCTGCCACCCCCAGCCCCTGCTTCACCAGCACTCGCCATTGCAGCAACGCAGCTGCAGGGCCAGCCGATCGGCTGCCACCTGCGGTGTCTCCGTAGCAGCTGAAGCAAATGCTGCAGAGTTTGCGGTATGGGGAAAAAGATGACAAGGGCAGAGCGGTTCCTTGGCGGACTGGGGAGTGACTGCCGATTTTGCAGCTATTGCTGCGCAGTCAGCTGTAACAGCATGCGTGACGGCAGGTTAATCAGCTGCACCTGCAGCAGATCTTGATGGCGGGGCTCACGAGAACGCCAAGGAATTTGAGTTTTCAACAAATCAAACACCAGAAGAAACTGCTGGTGCTGGGGAGTTTTGCTGCACTTTAGCAACTGCTTCAAGGGGGAGTGCTCGTGGTGCAACTGGCTGCCGCTGCAGACCCTTGGAAAAGTAGAGCACCGAATAGTATTGGTTCGTCCGAACCTTTCAACTGACGGCCTCTTTTGGGTGGCCTTGTAGTCTTCTGTTTCTTCAATGGAGAAGCTAGATTAGCCCACAGGCCAGAAATCTTTGTAGATGGCTCCGGGGGGCCTTCAGCACCAACTTAACGGATTAAAAACATTGGGCACCTTCTGGTTATTTTGATGGCCCCCCTATTGCTGATTGCATAAGGGTTCCTACATTTGGGAAGCACCTCTACGAAAAGCAGATGGAGATGGACATTCACGGCATGCTTGTGTGAATATCCATCTCCATCTGTATATGGGGACTTTGAATGCAAGTGGAAGCAGCAAAGAGTGGGAGAATTCGACAGTCAGAACGCTGGAGGCACATGAAGAAAGTAATGTTTCTCCGCTTCCTCTGCTCTATTCACACGTTTACAGCCTTAAAATATGTAGCCATTTTTGCAGGAGAAACAGATGAGTCGCTTTGCAATCCTTGGAGCATTGCAGGGCCGCATGGAGAATCAACTAAGCGATCGCTGAAGCGCCTAGTCTCCCAAGCATCGTGCAACGCGATGGTGGGGCAGAAAGAGCAACCAGTTGCACCCGTAACTCAGGGCTCGTGCCAATGTCAGATGGAATTGAAAACATCGGAGGGACCTTATCGTAGTACTTGTAACGTGGGCCCCAAATATCTTCCGAGGAGTACTGAGAGTTGTAATGGAGCCAGGGTACTCAAGATGAGAGTCCTTGAATGCAACCAACCTGCTCCCCCACCCTCCAGGCTTCCTCAGCTCAGCGGCTCAAACACCTGGAGCTGCGGAAGAGGAAGGAGGCTGCTGAGGTGAGTTGCAGCTCACCTAAAGGTGCAATGTAGCTCCACATACAACCACAATAAAGCATTCTTGCTTATGCCCAAGCACTGTAAAGAGTTGTTGGGAGCTTTCGTTGGCCTACCGTTTGTCTATTGGGGCGGCAGAAGTGTTGACGTGCCCACTTTGGACATACATGACACCGTCCCAGATACTATGCTGAATCTGGTCCCCATCGTGCAAGCAGCACAAGTTTGCGAAAATAGCAAAAGAGCCGCTCAGTACATCCTTGGGGAATCTTGAATGCGGATCTCCAAGGCTTTATGCGATTTCTTCTGTTCGTCGCTCTCCTTGTGGCGCCCGAGCTTGCAGCCGCAACATTCCTTGGCACAATATCCGGAGCTCTCCCAAATTCGCCGATGTCTCAGCTATGGTGATGCACGTGCTGTTTTTCCTACCTTTGATGCGTAAGAAATCCATCAACACTGCGAGGTCGACCCCTTCACCTCTTCGATACCTATCCGTTGTCCAGCCGGTTACCGATTGCCGTTCACCCGTGGACAGGCTCGCAATGAACCGTTGATACGGAGCCTCCGAGTCCATCGCTGAACTTCTCACCACAATGTTCTCTAATGACTGATACTTTTGGCTACCGACAGCTCCCAATGTGCCTCATCCAGTCGTCCATAGCCTAGTCCCGTGGGGATCTAGGTAGGAAGTGCTGGAAAGCTTGTATAGTCAGGATGTGCTCCGCCAAACAGTATTCTTGCTTAGACGTATCCACTACTGTCGTAGCTTCCGTCCTAATAGCAAATGTGCCAATAGCAACTGTGATCCGTGTGGTGATAATTGGAGTCGAACATCAAGCTCCATAGAGACACGAAACTTCTCCTCTTGCCCCCCATCGTGGTGACCGTCACTTCTGGACGACGGACAAACACAGACGCATTCTCCAGGAAACGCGTCCACTGTAAGAAAGTGTTCCGTTCATGCATGAATTGTTCTTGACTCCACTGAACAGGGCTCTCGAACTTTGGTCGCCTCCCCCCAGAGGGCAAACCTTGACCACCATCCACTCTGCAGGGGATGTAAACGGCTGATATATGAAAAACACTTCGGGAAGTTCGAAGAGGATTGGTTTCGTATGTGCGTGCCTCCAGTACTGTACAACACGCATTAGCAGTACTGGAGTTCCCTGTGTTGCCTGTGCAACAAGCCCCTTGCTGTGCTTGCCGTTGTCCGCGTCTACAACCCTTGAACCACGAGGTGCTACAAAGATTAACCCGGGTCGTGTATCTTTGATGAGGAGTACTGGCAGCTGCAATTGAGCCATAAAACGTATATTAGATTTACTTGAATGTAACCGACGTCCCTTCCCTGTCTTCAAGCACGCACAGGCTCTCTACGGATGTCTACAGTGCGTATCCATACAGCTTGTTCGTGCGTCTACGCGAGGCGTTTTTACACGCTGACTTGCAGCAAGGCGCGTTGCGACACATGGCTTGGCACCAACTCAGCCGGAGCTCCAGGCGTGTGAACCGCTGAACCCACAAAGCCTGGATACTTAAAGGGAATAACATTTTCAGTTAAGGAAGTCTCATCCTGTGTCTCCTGCTTCCACTGCGATTCACCTCCGGATGATCCACGACCCACCTCACAAAGTTCAAGTGCGCTCGCTGCAAAGTAGGAATACTCGTCTCAACTTCAGACTTATCAAGCCACATATGCTCCTAGAATCCAAGAAAGCTAGCACTAAGTAGACCAACTCCATTATTAGAGTCTGGCGACTTATCTCCGCACTTTATTTTCAATGGAGTTCTGCATGCACGTATAGTCGAGCATCCAACGAAAGTTCCACAGGCAGGTATGGCTACACATAAGGCACCACAGTAACTACCACCTTTTGTTTCGCAATATAATATTTATGTATTACCGTACTGAAGGAAAATATGCATGCTCTTCCCACCTGCAGAGGCAGACGTACTGCCTTAGGATCGTGCGTGCATACGCCATTGCAGAACAGTTTGGCGCATGAGGTGAACGGGCTGCAGTCCAAACGCTGCATGCCTCCCATATCTACACTGAAATTCTACCTTTTATATTGGAATCCATTGAAAGCTGCTTTTCATCTTATACCTAAGACACTAACACAATACTAAAAGCGATACCCACGATGTGTATGCTCACCCCACTTCTCGCTGCCTCCATGGCACTTCTAGTGGAAGCGAGTGGCACTGCTGAAGACCCGACAGCTGCTATTTTCGATTCCGAGATCAATTTCCTAGATAATGACCTGCGTCCCAAATGGGGACACAGGAAATCTCCGCTCGTAGCGATTGCCCTCCTGGCTGCCGCAGTTGCTGCGGCGATTTTGGTCATCCAGTGCTTCAGGGCCCTACAGTCCAACGAAAATTCTAGCGCATACGGATTGCATATGAGGAGGCTTGCAACAGGAGATTCACGCTCTTGCTCTGTATGTCTTGGCTGACAAAAGCTCTGCATCCATTGCATGTAGCGGACTGGACCCAGGGAAAGCTTTGCCGCAAAGAATGTCTGTGCATGCGCATTGGCAAGTGGATAACTGGAAAAGCGTGGCTGCGGAATCGGAGAGGTGGAACACCGAAGTACTGGCACTTGCATACCGTAGGGAGTACGTTCGGTGGAACGCCTCGGCATCGTTATATGTCTGTAACTTGTGCACGGCTGCCAACAAGTCTGAATATATATGGCTGCAGTGGCATGGTTATCCGTGGGCTTTAGGTGAGTATTGGACTTGGTAGGTTCTCGAGGTGCAACAAGGTGAAGCCCGCAGCAACTAAGGTTTGAGACAATATTTTGGCCATGCAGACACTGGAGCAAGGAGTGCAGGCGTTGGTATGGGAGTGCCTTGAGGCTTTGGAAAAGCAGTCAAATGCGAATGCAGGTGGAAAGTCGGAAGTGAGCTACGATTATTCATACGATCAGATATGTTGCACTCGCATGCTGCCCTGCGCAGTGTGAACACAGATATGGATGTATATCTACATGGATGCCGTCTCGAGTGGTGGCGCCTGGGTAGAACAGGGTGGCGGCTGCTTCTTTGGCAGAACAGGTTTCCAGTGGAGTTTCAGGAAAATGAGTTTGCTTAGATAGAACACTTCATTGTGAAACTACACTGGAAATCTGCTATGCAGAAGCCTCCTTACGAGCTTTGGCAATACATCACAGGAGAGTCGTACGGAAGGCCATTCGGTTTTGGTACAGGCTTTGCGGCATTGGCAACGAAGTTGCGTATGGTGGTAGGCTCTGTGTCTGAAATGGGGCATGTGGAGTATGTGGAGTCTGTCAAGCTTTCCATTTCCCGAACAAATGTCATTTGTTACTGCACGCTGTTATCCGGTATGTTTTTGGCCTATATCTATCAAGTATATGCAGCGACTCCACAGAGTAAGCACTGAGGGAATGGGAGCTGTCCAGCGTTATATCCTTTTGTGCGGCACTCTTCACGTCGACTAAAGCATTCGCCAACGCTACACTTCCAGAAAGCAGCAAGCATGAGAAAGCTCTTCGTGGACGGAACTGTATTGTGTTGAAGCTGGCTTTCGGCATGCATGTGGACGGAACTGTATTGTGTCGAAGCTGGCTTTCGGCATGCATGTGCTCAACGTCCGCATTGCGACCTTGCGTTGCAGCCCTATGCGTTACAACTGTTCCTGTGGAGAGGTAGTGGAACAGATTTTACGGGGTAAGTTGCATGTAGTTCGGATGCATATTCGTAGACTTGTACGGCACCTAAACCTGCTCCTGCTGTTCGATAAGAATGTACGTACGCTGCTTTTGAAATGATGTGAAGCTTTGATAGTTTGACCGGCGTTCGCATCCTGCCGAAGATTGGTGCACTAGAGCCTTTGCGCATGGGAGCGGATACCTGCAGAGAGTGCCACAAGGCGCCAAAGGCAACTGGGGTGCTCTGATGGGACCTGTGGGAGCCTACATGTCATGTGATCTGCGTGAACATTGTCGAACAGAAACAGGTCCAGGCAGGGTTTGGCATGCTGACGATATTTACATATATCCGCATGCCGGATTCACAGCTTGTGGCGGGGATTCACAGCTTGTGGCGGGTGGCACAGCATATGGCGAGTTGTAGCCGGTGTATCCGCTGCCTGCGGTGGCCTGCCTGCACTCACAAGTGGCTTGAGCCGTATTGGTATTTTAGATCATAGGCCAACGTCGAACTGCTTTACTGTATGCTAACAAATTATTCGCAGTAAGAGAAACTCGTTGTGCGCAGTGGTGTGTGAGACTGCATCTGGTGGGCCACAGGAGGTTCGTTGCATTCTCTGACATGTCCTGTATTTACACACCTGTTGTTTCAGCTACATACTGTTCTGTGGACGTGGCAGGCATAACGTCGCTGGGTATGGCAATACATATTTCCTGGGGCAGCAAATATGGGCGTTTCTGGCGTGCAAAGCTTGCCAGTAAATGTGCTGATCCACAGGAAATTATTGCTCATCCCGACCCCTATCCCGCATCCCCTCGCACGTGCAGGCTTTACTTTCGTCCTACTTTGGCGACTATATCAGATCTGTCAAAACCTACGCTGGAAAACACGGATATTTCCAGCGACAGCAATGAGGGGCATGCAGGATGAAGTGTGAGAACAGTACAAGTGATATTTAACAGGAGGTGCGTACAGTGTGTTACTGTTGCCGATCTGTACACGCCTGTCGTTTGAGCTGCCTTCGTACTTTGGTGCGTAGGCCAGCGTCAGGCTTGTCGCGTATGGAAACGAGTACACGCCTGTCGTTTGAGCTGCCTTCGTACTTTGGTGCGCAGGCCAGCGTCAGGCTTGTCACGTATGGAAACGAGTATGTACAGAGACAATAGCTAGTTGGGTCCACAGCGCAAATAGTGTGGCAGGTAGCTTGGATATTCACGCCCGTCGATTATTGTGCCTTCTGTGACCTGCGTGCATCCACCTGTGGCTTGAACTGTTTTCGTACTTCGGGGCATAGATACGCATTGGGCGGTTTGGGTGTGCGGGCAAATATTTGCCGAGGAAGCAGGAAATTCACGACGAATGCTGCTGTGTGGAAAGAGATGCGATGCTTCACAAAGGGTGCGTGGACTTCCTGCTGTGGAAT
>NW_013566718.1:2500-10000 GCF_000499605.1 Eimeria maxima | reverse complement strand
ACTGATTGGACACAAGAAGCAGCAGCACTTGTGGTGTATGCACAGGTACTGCTGCTGCTGCAGCAACCGCAGCAAGCTCTTGCTGCTGCAGCAAGAGCAGCAAAATTTGCTGCATGCGCTCCTGCTATCCTCCCTAGGCTCGCGCTGCAGCCAGAGTACCTCTCTCTAGGGTTTAGGGTTTAGGGTTAATTATTAGGGTTTAGGGTTTATTATTAGGGTTTAGGGTTTACGCTCCTATGCCTACAAATCCTCCCCATTTTGTTCTTTGAAGGGTTTAGGGTTTGATAAACCCTAAACCCTAAACCCTAGGGTTTAGGGTTTAGGGTTTAGGGTTGTATAGGGCTTTTTAAGGATATTCTTCTAGGGTTTATATAAACCCTTTCTTTAGGGTTTAGGGTTTGCTATTTTTTAATGAGGGTTTACTACCCTCTAGGGTTTAACACAAACACTATTTACTACTTATTTATTTATTTATTTATTTATTTATTTATTTATTTATTTATTTATTTTTGTATATATAACTATTTATATTCCTCGTAAACCCTAAACCCTAAACCCTACAGGTATTTGTATAAAGGGTTAATAAAGGGTTTATACGCCAATAAATAATTTATTAGGGTTTAGTAAATAAGCTTACTAAACCCTAAACCCTAAAAACACTCAATTAGGGTTTAGGGTTTCTTTCCTCTTGTACTAAACAAGGAAACACCAAACCCTCAATAATAATAACACATATTGCTGCTGTTGCTGCTGCTGCTGCTGCTGCTGCAGTTGCTGCTGCAGCAGCAGCAACTGCTGCTGCTGCTTCTCCTGTTACTGTTACTCTTCCCTGTGTTGCTACTGCAAATCCTGCTGCGTCAAATGCTGCTGCCGTCGTTCCTGCTGCTGCTGCTGCTGCTGCTCATGCTGCAGCAGCAACAGCAGCAACAGCAGCAGCAGCAGCAAACTTTTTATAGTTAGTGTTTAGTAATCGAGACGCGCATCTCTGAATTTCTGCGCGGTCTCCCAGTAATGCTCCTGTATAAATAATACAAAACCCTAAACCCTAAACCCTAAACCCTAAACCCCAAACCCTAAACCCTAAACCCTAGAGGGGTTGCACCAGGCCTAATAATCGAGAAAGATGTAGCAACCTTCCACATCAGCAAACCCTCTCTCCCCCCGTCCCTTAAACCCCAAACCCTAAACCCTAAACCCTAAACCCTAATCTTACAGCATGAACATTTCTGAATATTCTTCTTGCCTCTGCATCTGAATTAACCCTATGAATCTTCCAACTAGAGAAACTAGGACTTGTATTTGTTCCCTATAAATAAATAAATAAATAAATAAATAAATAGGGTTTACTTATTTATTTATTTATTGCTAGAGCTTTTAGGGTTTAGGGTTTAGGGTTTATGGTTTCTTACCTGCCAACATAGACTGCAATGACCATCAACATCTCCTCCTCCATCCCCATCATCATCAGAGTCCAAAAAATAAATAAATAAATAAATAAATAAATAAATAAATAAATAAATAAATAAATAAATAAATAAATAAATAAAATTAAATAAATTAAATAATTAAAAAAAAGAGCAAAAAATGAGTAACAGTACAACCCGAAAGACACACCGTAAACCCTAAACCCTAAACCCTAAACCCTAAACCCTAAACCCTAAACCCTTACATTTGTCATTGGCTTTGTGCCTAATTCTGTTTCTGCCCATTTAATTCTTCTCTCCATTAAAGCACGAAGTCTTTTTATGGATTTATGAGACCCTGAATACATAAACCCTAAACCCTAAACCCTAAACCCTAAATCCTAGAAAACCCTAAACCCTAAACCCTAAAAATCCCTAAAACATGATTGAGGCAACATTAAACCCTCATTCTATTACAACAAACGTCCTAAACCCTAAACCCTAAACCCTAAACCCTAAACCCTAAACCCTTACCTTCAAAGACAACAACAGCCCATGCTGGTTGTGGAGGAATAACACAAACCCCCGTAACATGAAATTGTTTAGCGTTTGTATCCACCTAAATAAACAACAAACCCTAAACCCTAAACCCTAAACCCTTGATTTAAAGGTTTCCTCTATACATACATAAACATCAAAAGCTATAACACCAGCAATCATTAACTCCCCTGTTGCTGCTGCTGCTATTAGGGAGGGTTTAGGGTTTAGGGTTTAGGGTTTATATATACCTTAAATAGATGACGTTTATTCGCCAATGATTTAATCCTAAAGACAGCAACGCTGCAATTGTTTTGTTGCTTCAGCTGAAAAACCACACATAAACCCTAAACCCTAAACCCTAAACCCTAAAACCTAAACCCTTGCCATAAAGGAACAAACCCTAAACCCTAAACCCTAAACCCTAAATGGCGAGCTGTGCTTGTTTGAGGGTTTGGTGCATATCCGTTTATCCACAGTGTCGTAGTGTACGGTCTGCTTAGGGTCTTAGGTTTTAGGGTTTAGGGTAAAATTAGGGTTTAGGGTAAAATTAGGGTTTAGGGTAAAATTAGGGTTTAGGGTTTACCCTCCATTTATTAATATTTTTATTACTTTTTTCTGCCTTAGTTAATTTTCTATCATTATTTCTTTTCTCGTGAGCCTCCAACCTCTCCGCCATTTGCTGACGAACTTTTTTCTCTGTTTTTGATGGATCCTGTATATAAACCCTAAACCCTAAACCCTAAACCCTAAACCCTAGTAAACCCTAAACCCTAATTAATCCTAAACCCTAAACCCTAAAACCGAAAAATAAAAGACGAAAGAAGAAAACAACAAGTTGAGACATGTGCATGATGATGGCTAAACCCCCAAATCGTAAACCCTAAACCCTAAACCCTAAACCCTAGAAGGGGAGCTGAGTGGGGATAAAGAGTGTACAAGGGTTAGCTAAAGCTGGTGTTTGCCGCTAGGGTTTAGGGTTTAGGGTTTCTTACCGCGACAGCAACATCGCCTAAAACCCTCATTAAGTTGCTGAGTTTACATTTAGGGGGAGGAGGAGGCATAAGACCTGTACATACACGTAAACCCTAAACCCTAATTCATAAAACACTTGTTCCGACTAAACCCTCAAGGGTTTAGGGTTTAGGGTTTATACAGCTGAATAAAAGGTTACTTACCCATTCTTATTTTATCTTGTTTTTCTTTTTCTCTTTCTTGCCTCTTTCTCCGTCGGAGTTTCTTCCTAAACCACAAACCCTAAACCCTAAACCCTAAACCCTAAACCCGAAAACCCTAAACCCTAAACCCTTCAAATCTGCAAGAATTCCTCTAAAGTGTTCATCCAACAAATATTGAAGAAAGCCACACATAGACACCACCTAAACCCTAAACCCTAAACCCTAAACCCTAAACCCTAAACCCTAAACCCTAAACCCTAAACCCTAAACACTAAACCCTTACCTTTCTTTAGGAGTAAGATACATATTAACAATTGTATTTCCTGTTGTTTGTACAATAAGAGGTGCTGGATGTTCAACTAAATTATCTATTTTATCCTATACAGGAAAAAAAAAGAAAAAAAAAAGAAAAAAATAAATAATTATTTTTTATTTTTTTTTTCATCTTTTTTCCTTTTTTTCTTATCTTTCTTATTATATATATAATATATAAGAAAGATAAAATTATATAATATAATATTAATTTAACTAGAATATTTATATATTTATTTATTTATTTATTTATTTATTTATTTATTTATTTATTTATTTATTTATTTATTTCTTACAAGTTTAGGTATAAAAGTTCCCTCTGGTGTTTTAGTAAATAAGAAAACATCCCATGGCTCTATAGAAGGACAATCACTTAGCTGCAGCAGCAGCAGCAGCAGCAGCAGCAGCAGCAGCAGCAGCAGCAGCAGCAGCAGCAGCAGCAGCAGCAGCAACAGCAGATGCAGCAGATGTAGCAGATGTAGCAGGAGCGACGGGAGGAATAGCAGCTATAGCAGCAGATGCAGCAGCAACAGCAGCAGCAACAACAGCAACAACTACACAAGCAGATGTATCAGTACCATCAGCAGCAGCAACAGCAGCAGCAGCAGCAGCAGCAGCAGCAGCAGCAGCAATTTACCCATATTCTAGCTATATCTGGTGCAGCAGCATCAAGTTTTTCTTCGGGTGTAATTTCTTTTTTAATATCTCCTGCTGCTGCTGCTGCTGTTGTTGCTGCTGCTGCTGCTGCTTCCCGCTGCTGCTGCTGCCGCTGGAAGGATAACATACTTTCCTCTATTCTTACATAATGCCCTTTAGGTAAAAACTCTAATGCTTTCCTCTTACGCTGCAGCAGCAGCAGCAGCAACAGCAGCAACAGCAGCAGCAGCAGCAGCAGATGCAGCAGATGTAGCAGCAGCAGATGCAGCAGATGTAGCAGCAGCAGCAGGAACATCCATACTAGCCACAACAGCAGCAGCATCAGCAGCAGTAGTATTACTACCACCACCAGCAACAGCAGCAACAGCAACAGCAGCAGCAGCAGCAGCAGCAGCAGCAGCAGCAATACCTGATTTCTTGCTGTTTTAGTTTCTATGGTTGGATCATACCAAGGAGCACTCGTTATGTCCTCATATACACCTTCAGTCCCCTGCAGCAGCAGCAGCAGCAGCAGCAGCAGCAGCAGCAGCACATGCAGCAGCAGCAACAACAAAAGCAATAGTAGCAGCAATAGTAACAGCAGCAACAGCAGCAGCAAACCTCCTACACTACTAAACACCACAACCACCACCGCCATCAGCAGCATCAGCAGCAACAGCAACAGCAACAGCAACAGAAACAACAGCAGCAAATCCTACCTGCTGCTGCTGCTGCTGCTGCTGCTGCTGCCTTCTATTAATCTTAAGAGTAGATAAGAAATTCTTTTGTATTAAATTTCCTTTATCATCTATTTCTCTCCCTAATTCATCAAAAAAAAATTTTTTTTTTTTTTTTTTTTATTTCTTCTTCTTCTTGCTGCAGCTGCTGCTGCTTCCTTTGCTGCTGCTGCTGCTGTTGCTGTTTTGCATGCAATATTATTAATTCATGAGGTAATAATGATGAACCTATTCCTGCTGTTATACTACCTGTACTTGCTTTTATCTGTTGTGCTGCTATTGCTGCTGCTGCTGCTGCTGCAGCAGCAGCAGCAGCAGCAGATGGACCTGCTGTTGGTGCTCCTGCTGCTGCTGGTGCTCCTGTTCCTGTTATTGCTCCTGTTGCTGTTGCTGCTGCTGTTGTTTGTCCTGCTGCTGCTGCTGCTGCTAGGGATGGTACTGTTGCAGCTGTTACTGCTGCTGCTGCTGCAGCTGCTGCTGCTGCTTGCTGCTGACGTAGCTGCTCCTGTATCTGCCGCTGCAGTTGTGCTGCTTTCTTTGCTTTCTCTAATGCTTCTCTTGCTGCTGCTGCTGCTGCTTGTACACTAAAAGGAAGCTTTATACCTTTTGTACCTCCTGCTGCTGCTGCTGCTCCTCCTCCTGCTGCTTCTGGGGATCCACCAGATGCTGTTGCTGCCTCACCAGTAGAAGGAGCCGCAGCAGCAGCACCAGCAGCACCACCAGCAGCAGCAGGTGCGGCACCCTCCGTCTCTCCTGGGCCATCCTGCACACAAGAAAGACACAGCAGCAGCAACAGCAGCAAATGCAGCAGCAGCAGCAGCAGTAAATGCAGCGGCGGCAGCAGTAGCTGCAGCAGCAAATGCAGCAGCAGCAGCACCAAATGCAAGTCATGCTAGATGAGCTGTGCATGCAAGATATGTGTGGTGTATATACACCGCAAAGACATACCCTTGCCCATCTTGTCTTCCTTCTCTTCTGCTGCTCTTCTGCTGCTCCTGCTGCTGTTGTTGCTGCTGCTGGTGTTGCTGCTGCTGGTGTTGCTGCTGCTGGTGTTGCTGCTGCTGGTGTTGCTGCTGCTGGTGTTGCTGCTGCTGCAGCGGGATCGGATTTGTTGCTGGGGTCCATCTTCTCCTTGCTGTTGTTGCTGCTGGTTGTATACACTCCTGGTTTATGCTGCTATTGCTGCTGTTGCTGCTTCTTCTACTATTGCTGCTGCTGCTGTTGCTGCTGCTGCTGCTCTTGTTTATTTTGCTGCTGCTGCGCATGCTGCTGCAGCAGCTGCAGCATGCGCCCTTAGGCACACTGATCAGGGGTATAAGAAAAGAAAAGAAAAATAATATTTAAATAGAGCAAAGTTTGTACAAAAAAAAAGATTCGCAGCAACAGGAGCAGCTGCAGCCGCAGCAGCTGCTGCTGCTGCTGCCGCTGCAGCTGCATGCAGCCCTGTAAATATTGCACGTGCAGAAACCAACCTATTGACGGTCTTCTTCTTCTTCTTTTTGTCCTTTTTTTTGTATATTTTATTTAATTAAATTAAATTAATTATATTTAATTAATTTTGTTTAATTATATTTAATTAATTTATTAATTAATTGCATAAAAATACCTCTTGTAGGTCGTCATCCTTTCCCCTCTATATTGAGCTGCCTATACACCCGAGAGATTATTTAATTATTTATATTTTATTTTTTTTTATTTTTCTTCTTTTTTTATTGTTATATTCTTTTATTTATAAAAAATAATTAATTAATTCTTTTTTTAGTCTTTTTCCTCATACAAGAGGACGTGCTCATGCACGGCGCGGTATATAATATACTCTAAACCCTAAACCCTAAACCCTAAACCCTAAATTAGGGTTTAGGGTTTCGGTAAACCCTAAACCCTAAACCCTAAACAAGAAAAAACAAAAATAAGAAGAGCAAACTTAAATTATTTATTTAATTAACAACTAAATATAAACAACAAATAGAAGAAGAAAAGAGAGGATAAACAACTACTTCCTTACTTGTGTTGTTGCTGTTGCTGTTGCTGCTGCTGCAGTTGCTGCTGCTGAAGATGCATGCATGCATGCATACAATGCATGCAAATTCTTTTCTGTTTATTTGGTGTTAGCTACTGGCATAAGACAAACCCTAAACCCTAAAAAAGGGTTTATAGGGAATATAATACTGCCTATACACTGCAAATTAAACTGTAAACCCTAAACCCTAAAGAAACCCTTATATATGATAATACTTACCACTACCCAATCCTAAACCCTAAACCCTAAACCCTAAACCCTAGCTTCTGTATACAAGAGAGGTTTGTTCTCTTAATCAATTCTTATAGTTAACTGTGCATGAAGAATTCTGCTGCTGCTGCTGCTGCAGCAGCTGCTGCAGCAACAAAGGTTGTTGCTGCAGCAGCAGCAGCAGCGACCGCTGCTGTTGCCACTACTGCTGTTGCCGCTGCTGCTGCCTGCAGACTGGCAGGCTGCAGCAGCAGCAGCACTCTACAAATAATGTATATGCATGCATGCATGCATGCATGCATGCATGCGTACAGCAGAATATAAATATAAATATATAAATAAATAAATATAAATATAATTATATATGCATGCAGACACCACAGTATGTATTTGCTTCTATTGCTGCAGCAGCAGCAGCAGCAGCAGCAGCAAAAGATAACATTACACACAAAAAGATACAATGATAC